>NW_004524616.1:3673196-3679378 GCF_000260255.1 Octodon degus
CCTCCTCCTCCTTCTTCTGCTGCTGCTTCTGATTCTTTTTCTTCATTTTCTTTTTCTTTCTCCTTCTCCTTATCCTTCTCCTTCTTTTTCTGAATTTCTAACAACTTTTTTTATCAAACAAATTTTACACATTTATACCTGGTAATCTGAGCAACTAATTTGAAGATAGCATCATGTAATACAGTAACTATTGTTGAATTACTATTATTTTGTTTAGTGAAATTTTGTATTGCTTATAATGCTGTTTTTTTCCTATGACCATTTTGTGTTCTTTAAAAGATAAAAAGTAAAGAAATCATGGTGTCTTAAATAGATTTGAAGCAAGGTGTCACTTCCTTATCCAGCTCCAATATTAGAACCATGATATGTATCAACTTGAACTCTGAAAACTTACTCAATTTTCCTAAAAAGAATAGATGAATACACAAATAGCAGAAATCTTTTCTGAAAGTGGAGAGTAACCAAATGACAGTTACTTTGCATGAACCACACCCTGCGACTTCTCGTAACACTCCTACCCTGTCTTACACTCCACCTGGTAAAACCCTTTGAATGTGTGCCACAAAATAAACACTGTCATAAGATTTTTACAGGGGGCTTGGTAGATGGCTCAGTACCCTTTAGGACCTCATGGTGAACCACACCCTGCTTATGTGTGTGTAAAGACAGGGGCATCTGCCTCTGACACTCACCCTTCCTAGGCCGAACCTCTGGTTCTTCACAACTCCATATCATGCTCCTTGCCTCCTCTCTTCATTCTTCTAGAAATGCAGTGCAGGTGCAGACACCCCAAAATACAGTAAAAGTCCTGTTATATTCCATGGTTCCCCTACCTTGGTTTTGGCTGCCTGTTTGTTCTTTAGGACTTTCTCATTTGTTTAAGAAGCTCATAAATGATCTGAACTACTATCTCTTTGATGGCACATGCATCAAATAATAACTTGACAAACTAAAGTAATTTGTGAAGCCTGTTTAAGATAGTGATTAAGATGAATGAAATAATATCTTAAGTTTTGGCTTCAAAACTGGACATGGTAGCATAGGTCCTCCTCTTGGGAGCATGAGGCAGAGGGCTGACTGCAAATTAGTGAATTCAAGGCCAGCCTGAACCACAAAGCTAGATCCTAGTTCAAAAAAGCAAATGGCTTCAACTAGTATATAGAATGGATCATGCTATGCCTGATACACACTGTAGTTAACAGGTAAATGACAAATATAAACTTAATAACAAGACCTTTTACATGAACATACTGTGCTACTCAATTTCTATCTTGACTCAAAAATGCTTTTTTATTTATCTATGAAATATATATATATATATACATATATATATTGTGTGTGGGTGGGGGTGGGTGGGTGGGTGGGTGTGTTGGTGTGGGTATGAGTATATGTTGGGTTATAGCTTCACAAGTGGAAAACTGCGTGGACTTGGCTATGTTTTTAATTTATCTGTCTTGTCTTTCCCCTCAGTTAACATTAGAATTCTGTTTGCACCCACTGAAAGGAATTTTGGTAAATATTAAACAAATTCATTAATGAGAACAGTTTATAGTATATATGGTAAATAATGAGCAATCAGTAAGTGTTATAATTACTATCAAACATACAAAACATGAGGGGCTGCAATCCTCGCACACAATGCAGGGATTATATTCACAAGATTCCTAACAGATAGTCATGCTTCGCCTTGGGGGTCTAGGGCAAGCAGATGCTTGCTACTTCCTGAGGAATCATAAGTGCTTGCAATCAAAAGCCCTCATTGCCACAAGGTCAATCTAGCTATTAATGGCAAGTTATTTATCCTCTCATGTGTCCTGAATTTAGCCCTTGGAATTACAAAGAAAATCTCTGATTATGCTCTTGGTACTTTCAGATTGTTTTTAGGAACCTCCTAAATTTATAGCACTTGTTGAAGAAGATTAAGAAATATATATATATATATATATGGCACATAAACTGTCCAACAGATATAGGAAATAGTCTGGTTGTGATTGTCGAGTACTATTGACTCTAAAAATTTAAGGTTTTAAACAGATGAAGTCATAATTCCTAATGTTAAAGTATTAAGAATAGAATTATCATTGTCCTTATTCCATTGTGGAAAATTAGATGCAAGCTCTGTTATGCAAGTTTTTCAGACCATGAGCAATAAAAATTTAAGGTTTTAAACAGATGAAGTCATAATTCCTAATGTTGAAGTATTAAGAATAGAATTATCATTGTCCTTATTCCATTGTGGAAAATTAGATGCAAGCTCTGTTATGCAAGTTTTTCAGACCATGAGCACTATATTCTTCAGTATTACAGAGAATGGCTTTTAGCCTTTAAACCCAAAAGGTGAGAACTGACAGTAATCTTTTTTTAACTGAGAAAAAAAAAAGCATATGTTTAGAATTAACCAGCTGGACTCAGTTTAGATGATCCCAATTTTGTTGGCAACATCCAATGCATCATAATTGGTAGCCAGTCAAACATATGCCTTCTTCTCACTACCAGGCCTGATTAGGGTATTGACCTTGGCACCATCAATGACATAGAGCTTCTTCTCAGCTTGTTTCCTTTGGTGCTTATTGGCTTTGACAGCCACAGTGGACACGAGTGTGTTGCTGTCCTCAATCTTTTTCATGGCTGACTCTGGTCAGGAGGAACTTGTTGATGGCATAGTGGTCAAGCTTGTTTCTCCTAGGGGTGCTCTTCCAAGGATATCTGGGCTGCCGCTGAAGTGTCTTGGGACAGCAGAAGGTGGGTAATGTTGATATCTTCTTTTTGTGGCTGTGGATGCCTTTCAACACAGCTTTCTTGGCCTTCAAAGTTTTTGCTTAGGCTTCAGCTTTGTGAGGGGCAGGGGCTTCCTTATTTACCTTCAGCACCATCTTGGTAAAAAGGCAGTAATCTTGTTGTAAAGGTCTTCAATGGCTCTCCAAAAATGTCTTTAGCATTACCACTTTAGCTAAGGCTATACATGAAGAATGTTTTACTAGAATCTTTATTGAAAATAACTAAGTTTCTTCCTAATGCATGGCACAATGGCATAGTGAGAAGTCCAAATGTTATCTTTTACAGTACAATAGCAGTGCAATTGATGATCACCTGCTAAGATCCATGACACAGAGCAGCAGTAGAAGTCTCTAGTTTTTGTCCAGGAAAATACATTGGCTTTTTAGGATTAGCCTTTTTAGGAACATGTCAATCACAATCAAAGCATTAGCACAGTCCAAATTCTGTAGTTTGTCCTCTTAAAATCTGCCATGGGTTCTCATTCTAGTGCTTGAATTTACTAGTGATCTTTCCTCTGGAAATGTTAATGAGTAGCTTCAGAGAACATATACATTCATGTTTGACTACTTCTCTCACTAATTCCTTACATCACACACAAAATATGAGAGCTCTTGAGATTTAATTCTCTGGAAAGCATGGGTTACTGTTTAACATCAGTGGATGAATGTCTTTCCTTTGTTCCCAGTCTGCAACAGCACCTGGAAGACTTCTGTCTGAAAGAGATGTGAGTAAAAGCCTAAATGGCTGGTCTACTAATCACTTCTCTAAATCCACGTGAAATGGAGCTATCCCTGAAATTGAGCACTGACTCAAGCATGCTGTTATTAATCCCCTTTTCAATCACAAGTTCTAAGATCTTGGACAAGTTACTTAACTTCTCTATAGCTATTTTCTTCTTAAAAAAATGAAAAAGATGGCCACCTCCAACTCACAAGCTAATCAAATGACAAAAAAAAAACCCTCATAGGCTTATTTATGTATCTTCCAAATTTAAAGTAGCTTTAATTTGATCACATTATGTAACCAGTTTTGTCACAATTCATGAAGTTTTTCAAACTTGTCCTATGATCCTGTTTCTGAAATAGTCATTTATTAATAGAGATGACACAGCTGGCCAGGATGTCACACAAGCCTTAAGCAAGTTGCACTGATCCCATGGGAGATTATGTCTTCTGCCCTCACCTTGCTACACGTGGGCACTTTTAGCATCACAGAGGCAATAGACACTCTTGATCTAACAACATTTTCTTCTCTTTTATGCATTTGGTAGAGGGTCTCACTACGCAGCTCAGATTCATAGTGCTACTCCTGTTTTCAGCCTCCCCAGTGCTGAATTTGCAGGCATACACCACCACTCTTGGTCTTGATGGCCAGCTCAGCATGCCTAGGGATAGGGCCAAAGTGGTATGCAGTGCCAGCGATTGAACCCTGGTCCCTGTGCTTACCTAAGCAGGCACTTAGACTGCTGAACTATCTCACCATCCCCACATTTTCTTCTCAAATGCAAACTTATCTCTAAGAAGTCTAGGAATCCAATGTAGAATTATTTTCTGTTAAAGATGAGCTAGCCTGATTTTTTTTGTTTTGTTTTATTTTAGTGTATATTTTTCTGTATGACAGGAAATCAGTAATCCTTATGATCTCAAGACTAGAATCTGCCATAAGGCTCATCTACACTAATTTCCTTATAGCTGCCTGTGAACTCCCTGAAAGTTGATCATCAGCTAACTTCTGCTTGGTGTAAAAATCCTCCTGTCAAAAAAAGAATGTTATCCTCAATGCACTTTACCTCTTGCATTTAATGCTTAATGTTTTCTTTCCATTTTTAAGAGATGGTATTATTTTTGTCACTACTATTATCCAAGGTTGCCTTTGGCCAGCATTATAACTCATATAATTCTAGCATTTGTTTCAGTCATAGAAAAAAGTAGGAGCACAACATATGAAAAGATGATAAATAAATGAATATTCCCAAGGAGAAGATGATGGGGACCAGGGAGATGGCTCAGAAGAATAAGCACTTGCCTGGCAAGCACAGGGGCCTTAGTTCAATCCCCGGTTCTGCCAAAAAACAAAAAATAAGCTTAAAGAAGAGGGCCCAGGGAGATAGCTCAGTTGAATAAGTGCTTGCCTGGCAAGCAAAAGGGCATGAGTTCAATCCCCATTCCGGAAAAAAAAATGATGATGGTGGATTAAATTTTGAGCACTCTAAAATCGAAGGTGCTGAAGAATATTCAGGTGGACATGTTCAGCAATCAATTAGAAGTCCAGAATAGAAGCACTGGACAGTTAAGTAGGTAAATATTTATTTATACTAATCTCAGTGTATAAGTAAAGGTAAAATTAAACATGATAATCAACATTTAGTCCCTACTATGTGTACTACACTCTGCTAAATACTAAATATTGTAATGATTTCTCCTTACTCCCCATTACCAATGAATGAGATTGTGAGTATACCTACATTGTAGACAAAGAACAAGAGGTTTGAGAAGTCTAGTAATTCAAGCTGCTTTCTCTTTGATTTATGTTATAAGAGATAGACACAATTTTTCAGTTCAGAGTCTGTGAGATTTAATTAAAAGAAAAACAAATCCCTAGAACAAACAATAGCTCATAGCAGTTTATATACATTTTTTAAATATAAAAATACCTCTACTAAGATGTGGTAATACATCAAAAATTATGAACCTACTGGCAAAGCTTTTTCTAAAAGTTAATGTTTTTCTTGTAAAATTAAATATGTAAGTTTATTCATTTCTATCTGTAAGTTTTATAAATAAACTTCATTTGAGAGGCTTTTTTGAAATTTAATGTATCCTACATTTGCTCTAAGGAATAAAATTCTGCTGATGTATTGGGTTTTCAGATGAAGTATGTTATTTTTCTCACAACTTAAGCTGGTTCTAAGATGAGCCAGAGAACATAAAATATTCCATTTTCTAATCCACCGCTTAAATTCCCTCTCCAGGAAGCATGCCAAGTATTCTGTCAGGCCTCACTGAATACTTCTGATAAAAAAAATTCACTTTCTTTCAGTTTGCACAACACAACCCTGACCACTGGAAAGAGCCCAGATTTTTGTTCTATACATAAAAAATTGGAGATAGTTTAAATGTTTTTGCTAACCTAAGGCAGTTTTTGTACTCCCAAAGGAGGATTTGGAGAGTTTATTAAGAGATCAAATTAGTCTAGTAGTTTCAAACTGATTATCTTAAAAGTCACATTAAGTTTATATCAAATTACAGAATAAAATTAGAATCAAACCTTCAGAAGTGAATATCCATTATTTTAATTATTTCAAAAATGTATTATGGAGAACTCCCTGCAAAGAGGCTAGAGGCAAGACCCACCCAGCTGATTCAGGAGCAGAACATCTTGCCAGAGAGACACAAAGGGTTCAA
>NW_004524616.1:3681148-3710279 GCF_000260255.1 Octodon degus
TTTTTCTTTAAAATAAAATAACTGATGTCAAAAAAAAAATTTGCTCATTAGGCTGACAATATTGCTCAGGGGTTGTGTCTGGCAAGCTCAAAGTCCTGAATTCAATAAAAAAAAAGAAAAAAATGTATTATGATGTACTGCAAGAGAAAGCAGGTAGAAATCTTGAAGACACTGATATAGGTAGAGAGGTCAGCAGCAGAATTCAGATTGCACGGGAAATACTTCAAAGAATCAATATTGGGTATCTCATCTTCTTAAGAAGCTTTTGCACAGCAAAATAAATCATCAACAAAGTGAAACGACAACCCACAGAGTAAGAAAAAGTTTTAGCCCATTGTCCCTCAGTCAAAGGACTTCTGTCCAGACTATATAAAGAAGTGAAAAACTTAGATCCCCCCAGTTCAAAGACCCAGTCCGAATATAGGCATTTAAGACAAGCATACACTTCTCAGGTGAAGCAATACAAATGGCAAGTAAATATATGGAAAAATGTTCAACATTATTACATTTTTGAAAGATGGAAATTAAAATAACACAGAGACTGCATCTTACCTCTGAAAGAACAGCTATCATCAAGATATCAACCAATAACAAATACTGGAGGGGCTGTGAGGGAAAAGGAACTATTCTCCACTGTTAGTCAGAGTGTAGGCTGGTGCAACCACTGTGGAAATCACCGTGGAGATTCCTCCAAAAACTAGGATTAGAGATCTCATGTAATCTAACTATTCCTTTTTTGGGATCTTCCCAGAATAATTTAAAACATCAGGGTTAGGAAGATAGCTCAGCGGTCTAAGACCTGCCCAGAAAGTGCACGGAGCTGGGTTCAATCCACAATACCTTATGTGGTGCCAGCCTCAGAACCCTGGGCATGCTGTGCCAGCCACCAATATCAGGCGTGATGATGCACACCTGTAATCCCAGCACTGGGGAGGCTGAGACAGGAACATCACTACTAGTCTGAGCTGTGTAGTGAGATCCTGCACCAAAACAATAAATAAATAAAAGGTTTTTTAAAATTATGTATGTGCACCCATGCGTATAGCAGCACAATCTGTAATAGCAAAATCTTGGAAACAACCCAAATGCCTGTCAAAAAAGGAATGAATAATAAAGATGTGGTATTTTTATACAATCGAGTACTACTCAGCCATAACGAAGGATAACCTTGAGGCTTTTGTAGGTAAATCAATGCAACTTAAGACCATACTCATAAGTGAAATAAATGAGATTCACGTGTGCAACATTGTGCTGTCTCTCTGGTGTGAGAAACTAAAAGAATAAATAAGTTCTAAAACATACAACAGATATTGTGAAATGGGAAGAAATTGTTCAAAAGGAAAAAGGAAACAGGATGGGTGAAAGGGGAAAGAACAGTAGGGAAAAGGGAAAAATGCAAGTCAGTTAAACTATTATTGACTCTTAATTCACTAAAAAAGAAAGCTATTATTTATTTATTTATTTATTTTGTACAGGGTCTCACTGCACCGCTCAGACTCATAGTGATCCTCCTGTTTTCAGCCTCCCCAGCGCTAGGATTACAGGCACACGCCATCACACCTGGACTCAAAGAAGCTAATATTGACTGGAGAAATTTTGGGCTAATATCAATTGGAGAAATTTTATGCAGTACTTTTACCCTGAGAAGCCACTTTAAAGATAACAATATGTAATGCATTAACTATTGATATTCTGCTATTATTTTTCTATGAAATCATTTTTAATGTTTTTACATAAAATAAAAAATGTATTATGTATAAAGAAAAAACATGCATCAAACATATCTGGAAGTTTATTCGGGCATCTTCATTTGTTCAAGAAAGAAGGGAGTATTATATTCCATAATAAAAAGATAGCGCTAAATTATTTTGACTCTGTTGAAAATAAAATTAGTAAAATCATGCCTTAATGAATATGAATTGAATATGGTGAATTTTTGGACACTTTTTAATACCTTATATCAGTTAAGTGATATCCTTGGACTATGGTCATTTTCTTTGAAATTATTAGCAAGAAGAGACATTTTCTGACTCTTTGAGTTGAAATATGGTGCTAGGAAAATGTTCACAGGCTTAGGATTTGTTATTTGCCTTTATTTGATTTCCATGAAATACATATGAATTGATTTAAATGTTTATGATTGGAAGGTAAAAGTTGTGAAATAATGTGCAGTTCATTCTAAGCACAAGGGGCAAGCACTTTTAGGAAAAAGGATGATTCATTCCATACCACTGCATGTTTACTTGTTTTTAAGTAAAATGGACCTAAAGGAAATTTTTTCTGAAAATTTTCATTTGTAAATTACATATTTGGGGCTTACTTTAATCTCAAGGGATGGCCAACAACCCACTATAGGAATTCTATCTGCTAGTCATTTCTTTCTTGGGTTGTAGTGGTTATGAGCAGTTCAAAAGGCCTAAGACTTGCTTTCCTAACTCAGGCCAAGGGAACAAACCCCATCATGTTCTTGATTCAACCTATTAAAATAAAGGGAGAGTTTCTATACATTAGAGGACCACATTCTTGATTTCTGATAACTAGAAAATGTCCTTTTAATTGCTGGCTGACATCACTGAAGTTGATACTGCCCTGAACTGGGATTCCCTGCTTCTCCTGTCTGTGATGGAGTCATCTAAAGTCTTTAGGAAGAGAAAGATAAAACTGGGCACATTCTAGTGGGCCATGTTCTGTCTTTCACTACTTTTTAAAAATTTTACCCCTAAAACTGTGTCTAAAATTGTTCTCATATCCCTTTTTGGTAGTATGATCATTAGAGATCAAAGTATATGTTTGAACATTGTTGAAAACTTTTTGATATTCGCAAACCCAAATGTATCAAGTTTACAAAGGCCTGGCACTGTGATAAGTACCTGGATAGAAAGGTAAACAAAACAGACATTGTTTCAGCTCTTACTGCATTTTCTTTGTAGCTGCAAGGACACGATAGTTAGGTAGGCGTGACCAGAGGACAGGGCCTCATATTTGATAGTCAACCAATAATTGAGTTCAAAAGGCATTTTCATCCTTTAATTTCTATTTGAAAGTCTCCAGCAACCATGCTTTGAGAATGTAAAGAAATTTAAGAAATAGTTCCTGACTTTATGATAGAGTTTGTATTCAGGCTTGGAAGACAGAGTAACAATAATAATCAAGGTAGAATCTTTTGCTTGAATAAAATGCCAGTGCTGGGGGTTTGGCTGACACTACCAGAATACTTGTGTCCAATGCACTGCCTTTGATCTACTCTGGCATCACAAGAGTGGCATCTGTCTCTTGTCACTTTGTTCTTGCCTTTGTATCCATCTTGAGAATGACGTCTCCTTCCCACTACAGTCTTTATTTTTTTATAAATTTTATTGAGAAACAAATAGCAATGAGACAGTTTCAAAACAGGTTAGTAGGACAGTTACAATAATGAATACATTGCATATTGTTGTCTTCATAATGGTTATTCATAGTATAAGAAGCAGACATGATATATTGTCCAAACACTATTAGTACTAACCTTTCTTCTCACTGAATTAAGAGAAAGTAGCTGCATATCTATCCTATTTTGTACATGCAGATATGTAGATAGACAGAGATAGATAGATAGATAGATAGATAGATAGATAGATAGATAGATACATAGATACATAGATACATAGATAAATACATAGATAGATACATAGATACATAGATAGATACATAGATAGATACATAGATAGATACATAGATAGATACATAGATAGATAGATAGATACATAGATAGATAGATACATAGATAGATAGATAGATAGATAGATAGATAGATAGATAGATAGATAGATAGATAGATTTCACTACAAAATGGTCCTTCATATATTATCCCCCTTTTATGTTTAGTTTTGTCAGAGATGGGTATTCCAACATGGCTGACACTGACAAAGGATCTACAAACTGCAGTACAGGGTTTCAGGGTAAATCCTGAGGGGACTTGACTGACCTTGTCAGACACAAAAGTTACATTTCTTGTTATGTAAGTCTTGCTTTATCTTGGTCTTAACCATCTAACAGAAAAGTATAAAAATGAGGTATAAAAAATAAAGCCATATTAATATGCGGATCTGTAAAAAGCTCAAGTCAACAACTTCTGACATTGCCAGTCCTACGGATAACCCACTATTATTAGGGACTACCTAATGGACTCTATCGGATTATTTTGCTAAATTCACACACTACAGTCCTTAACAGGCAAGAGCAGCCAGTTGACAGCTCCTTGCCTCCTGTGGACGTGCTGGGTATCGTGTATCAGCAATGAGGAGAGTAACAAAGACAAGCCTCAAAGACAAGCAGTTCAGGGCTCTGCTATGGTTTATACCTAGATGTCTCCCCAAAGCCTCATGGTGTTGTGGAAAAAACTGAATCAACAGTAGCCAAGAGCTCAGGAGAGAAAAGGAAATTTTGTTGAGGTTAGTGGGCCCCAAAGGAGTAATCTCCAAAGTCTGAGAGGGTGGCGATCACAGAGCTTATCTTATTTATAGAGTGGTCAGAAGTTACAAGAACAAGATGAACCAGTCAGCTGAAGGTTATGGTACAGTGGCTTTCTTGTGGTGAGCACAGTTGTACGCAACAAAGTTCTTTTCAGCACATTCACAGAAGTTTAACTTTGATGACAATTCACATGATTTAGCTGCGTTCTTTAACAGAGAACAGAATGATTGTAACTTTGTTGAAACAGAAGCGCTGTAACTAACTTACTGTTAAGAGGAGTTGTCTGAGTGGAGAAAAACAAGTCACTGGAGTGTGACCTAGAAGGCCCTGTCTTCCTCCCTGCTACTCCTTTTCCCTCCATGTGGGCAGCTTTTCCAGTCCAGCCTTCTCTACTGTTCTGTTTCTTCTCTGGAGCTTGCAGACAGACCATAGCCTGAAACATGCGCTAAAGCAAACCTGAAGTCCTAAAAGCAGAATTTCCTCATCCTGGTAAGAATTGGGAAACACAGAATGAGAATCCAAACTTCTTGGTTCAATCTTTTTATTCCTTGCTCTAGAGAAGGAACTGTCTATTCTAAGATATTCCATCTCTGTTATTCTGAGAAGAACCTGGTGTCCTTGGGAAATCTGAGAACAGCTTTTATTTTTGTAAAGACTCCTTTCTTTTAGAGACAAACCTGATTTTCTCATATTTTTACCTTAATAACATGAATGGCTGATTTTATGTGATCTCCAGTTCTCATCCCTGTCACTCAAACCTGGTGTTTTAACAGAATAACACCTAATAACTTGAAGTTTGCATGGTTAGCTCTGATTATTTCTTTAATGCTTTGTGTCAGATATGAGATGGTAAGTTCTATGTCTAGGAAGACAGAGGTATAATAACAAAGACTGACCCCAACAAGACATGACAGTTCCCTCTGGAGAATAAAGGTGGAACCATCTAGAGATTCAACCCTATAGTGTAAATTTTGTTGTCCCTTTTCTAATAGTTCCCTACTCTGGACATACTGAATGAGAATCAATGTTGAAGGAATCAGGAACAGAGGGTGAGAGCACATAGAACTTGAAAAATCTCCAGAATTACTGATTCTCAGTTAATTTTTTTCACATTTGTTTCCTCCTCATAGTTAAAGAACAGAGTATACTTCTATGGGACTGAGTAGTAATAAAACAATAGTAAAGAATACTATAGTAGCACAGTTTTACAGACTATTTAAAACAAAATCTATTCTGAAAGTCCTCTTAGTCTCTGATGACCTGTGACTTTGCTTGTGATGTCACAAGTGAATGGATCACCTCATAATGACTTCGTAATGGGGTCTGGCGTTCTCATAATAGGACTCTTGGCCTTGGTTTCTAGGAACACAGAGCGTAGTACCGTTCATGAAAGGAACCAGGTAGACGAATCATATTGCTCTTCATGGAGAAGATGAAAAACTTCTTTCTCGTTATCCTGGTTACTGGCTGTTTCTATTGTAAGGATTTATTGAAGAATCTTGAGGAAACAAAAATCATTTGATCTTCTAGGGGTGGTAGCTAGCCAATAATAGTTGCTGTTTAGATGTAAGAATTCCTGAAACTTAATGTTTTCCTCACAGTTAAGAAATTCTTTACCTCAACTAGAGCAACTGTCAATGGTTCACTGGTTAACACTGGCTTAGACAATTTCAGACTTGAGATATTTCGAGGATTAGCTATAAGAGTTATAATCAATATCTGGCAAATAATTTGGCCTCCTCTGTTAGCTAATCAATTTTTGGTTTATTCCCTCTTTCCCATCCCCCCATCCCACTTTTCCACACATTGGTATTATGTGTGTGTACGGGTGTACACACAAATGTGTTCTACACAAAGTCATGTCAGTTTTTGATTTTGTTAATACCAGAGTACGAGTAGGTGTCATGAGATCTTAAGAGAAGAAGAGAAGACTCAGTGTTTCCTCACTCTTGCCAGCTGTGTGACACCAACAACTGAAGTCCATGATGTGAAACTGAATTCACTAGGTAAATGGCACAGGTAGATGCAGGTACAAAGAGACGGTTCGGGTGCAGTAGCTGAAAAATGTCAAGCAGGACATAAAATATGAGAGGGAAGCAAACTCTTACGAGCCTGAGTAAACAAATGTTTACACAGAATTCTAGGCATAAGGAAAAGCTTCTTGATAAGTGGGTATAATTTAGACAAAGGGCCCATTCAAACAGGTGATAATGAGAAAGCAAGGCAGTTGTCTACGATTTCTATGAGCAGGCAGTGAGGATGACTGTGAAAAGCTAGACCTTTCTTTAAAATAGGTTCACATGATGTCTGATTGACCCATCAGTGCATAATACCACTGATTTTAGGAGAATGAAGTTATAATTTACTTCTTTGCTGCCTAAGTTCAGCACCAAATCTGCAAATGGGCTAATGTTGTGTTTCCAGAGAGGCTATTAAAGGTCTCAGGCACAAGGAGAAGGAAACAATATTTAAGAATCAAATACCACAAGATAAACCTTATATGAAGAAATTAATTTTCTGCAAATTTCATGGTTATTAATTTATGTGTGATAATTCAATGGCAACGGCTTGTATTTCACTATTGCATCGTTTTAATTAAGCCTTTAATATCTTTTAAATTTGTAAATATTTTTTTAATTTCAGGTGCTTTTGGTGACCACGCAATTAAGGTCAGTTTACCATTTTCTGTGTAAGAATCATTTTTCCAGTCTTAGTTTAATAGGATTTGGATTAGTTTGAAACATATTAAACCATTATAAAACTGCCACTATTTGGCCATTTTCAACCATCACTATTATCCAGTTCAATCTAAGTAGCTCTGCAATATACATTTGAGGTAAAACCAAAAATGATCCTCCTGCCTTTTCTGCTCACTTACGTCTTTGTGTACCACTGATGATTAAAGCTCCAGTTTAGTTTTCTTCTCTCCCTCCAATTTCATTGTGTTTTGTGAAGTCTAAGCTCTTCTCAACTTTTGCCCATGTTGTTGCAATAGGCATTTGATGTTCTCCTTACATTTAATCTGATCCAGGAGTTGGCACACTAGGGCTGTATGTCTTGGAAAAGTAGAGTTTCTCTTGGAATGCAGGTGTGCCCCTACATTCGTGCACATTTTATCTTTGACTGCCTTTATACTAGGACAACACAGCTGAGTAGTTGCAACAGAGGTCAAATGGTCAAAAGAATCATAAAATATTTATTTATATTTATTTATTTGTTTGCCAGTTAGTTAGTTAGTTAGTTAGTTAGTTAGTTAGTTAGTGCAGGGTCTTGCTATGCAGCTCCTGTCTCAGCCTCCTCAGCTCTGGAATGACAGGCGTGTGCCACCACGCCCAGTTTCGTGGGATGGCACTGGGCTGGCATGGTGTGAGGTACCGGGATTGAACCCGGGTCCTTGACAGACAAGCACTTAGACAGTCAGGCTATATTCCCAGCCCAAGATATTTATGAACTTGCTCTTAAGATGAAAAGCATACTGACCTCTGTGCTAGTCTTATTATCTTTCTAATATGTAAATCTGAATGAGACTTCTTATTTAAAACAGTGATTCCTAGTGTCAAGATAAAATTTTTATATGTTTAAAAATTACCTTTTTCAGCTTTTCTTACATTTTATTTTTTGTTAGAATGTGTTCAAAATGCATGAAATTTATATTGACCACAAAGTACATGTACATAATCCATCTTGATTATTTTTTATTTCTCTTTCCCTTCCCATCCAATTCCTTTTCTTGGACTTAAATATTCTCCCAATTTTCATCATTATTATTATACTTATTTTTCAAAATCATCTAGAATTTATTGTTCAGCCTCTTGCTCCCTGAGAGAACTACCCTTCTTTCATCTTAGAGTCTTGTTAACTTAAACTATTTTTAAATAGTTTAACTCAAGTTTTTGTGTTTTATGTTAATAATTTCCTCAGATTCAGTATCTTTTAAGTTATTAAACATATGAGTGTACTCATATCCAAGTTAAAAAGCCATTTGCGTTGCTGTAACTGGGATCACCAAAATCTTATGTAAAAGAGAATAACCTAACACTCTGTATAAGTGGATGTACTGTAATGTGAGGTACTTGGAGCCGCCAGTGCGGTCTTCTCAACTGCTTGTTTTGCAATGCTCAGGAGCTGCCCAAGCTGCCTCTACCTAATGATAATATTCTCATACTCAAGATCTTCTAAGTCCAGTTTAGTCCAACTTGTAAAAGAGGAAAGCAAAGGACAGTGGGGGAGAAAACTAGGAAAATTTGAACCAGATGGCTTTTGCTCTTATTGGCCCAGAGCTCTAGTCCCCAGAAAACGGAACTACTGCTGACGCCAGAGCAAGACCACGTGGTGTGTCCTGTTCCAGGTTGCAGAGTGAAGTGAGGGGAGGGGGGTGAAGGCCGAGCGTGACCTCAGAAGCTCTGCACAGTGCTCTTGGTCACTCGCACATGGTGGTTAGCTATTTCAGTAACTCCTTAGCAAAGGTTTCCTTCCTTGTTCCCCAGTTGTCTGGGTGAGAGGGCCTCGGTTGCCCTCGAAGATGGCTCTCTCTAAAGCCCTGGCCGCTAATTTTTTTCATAAAAAGTTTTGATGTTTGCGATTTATGAAAATTTATCAGAATGTCCTGTTCTCTTTGCACAAAATAAAACACCCAACCACTTATATTAGAAGAAATAAAAGATCATTGTAGGATAGAGAATGTGACCTGTGAGTTTTCTTTTAGACCATTTCGTGCGAAGCTTATGAAAGAGAGGATGAGCAGGAGAAGCACACATGCTCCATTCGACTCAGCCCGCTGTGCGCCTCCAACAATGTCACGTACCCTAATTCCTGCGTGTTCTGCTTTGCCAACATGTAAGTGAGAACATAAAAGCAAGCCCAGACCTCTCCTTTGAGAATCTAACGTATAGATCCTTCGCAGCTGTCTGATAGTCAGTGTTTTGAAAAAACATGCGCGAGCACCTTAGGATGTGGTTCTATAAGCTAAAAATGATGCAACATGAGGCGGAGCCTGAGACAAGTGAGGGTGATGGGGAGCGAACAAACAGCAGAGCGAGTCCCTTCTCCAGATCCAGAAGAGAGGCCTCCCTACCTCTCCTTTGACCATGAATTTCAACGTGATATTCTGGGGGTGGGGATTTTGTTTCTAAAACCTTGGAAAATCTGAGCTATTGGAAACATCACCCTTTACAAGACTTCATAAAGCCAAAAGTCTTAGCATTCAAGGTCAGAAGAACCTTGGTTAAATCCTGCTCCTGTGGTTCAGTGATATTGGAAAAACCACCCAGCTCCTCCAAAACTCAAGTTCTTAGCTCCATATCCAATGTTATACTTCCACTTCCCTCACCAAATATGCTGCTTCTGAAGTGGCCCTTCTTCCTGATATTTTCAAACACAGGAAGCTCTTTGCTGTTTTGGAAAATTTGACCCAGCTGACCTCCCTTATAGGAATATTTTCCTCCTGCTTTTCACAAGGCCAGTGCATTTTGCATCACTTAGACAGTATCTGGTCATTATCTTCCTTGACAATCCTATATACAATAAAGTCACCTCTGTATTTTCCATATTAATCCTTTCTCCTTCCTTCTTAATATTTATCATAACTCCAAATTTTTAATAGTCTATTTTTCTATCTAGGTCTTTTTTACCATATTCTATCTCATGAAGTCAAAAGGTATCTATTGTATTCCCAGCATTTAGGATAGTACCACTATCAAATAATCCCCTGGCAAGTATGTGTTAAGTAAATACATCAGATGGTTCTCAGGAAAGTGAATATAATACTGGATATAAAATATATTTGTAAAATTAAAACACCCTTTATAATTAATTTTTTAAAATTTTACCATTTTTTATTTTGGCTCAATCTTTCAGAATGGTGATTAAGAGTGAAGGCTCAAAACCCCATATAGAGAGTGGAATCTCAGCTTTTCTGTAAACAACATGATTTAGGACAGATGACCTAAACTCTGGAATTACCACGGAGGTCATTTAAGTGGGTTTAAAAAAAATATTGCATAAAGAAGTCTTAACATAGTGTGTATCATATAGCAGGCCCTTAATAAGTAATAGCTTGAGTGACCTTGTGTTGCTACCAGCTAGAGATCCATTCATACCAACTTTCTAACGACTGAGGGTTCTCCTGAGATGTGGCACTTTGAATACTAAAATAGAGCCAGCACAGACAAAACAGAACTCTTGGTCACTGTACCATCAACTTCCCTTTATAGTCAATACCCTCTAGTACAGTACATTCCATAATCGTTCACTCAGATTAGATAATCTACAACATAAATACCCTCAGCCAGTACAACAACATATTCCAGATCATCTCAAGGCTTTGATCTCATAGGCCTCTAACTAATCTCCACTGTGGTCCTAATTCAGTGATTCATGCAGATGGATTTCCCAGGATGCAAAGAAACTATGCCATAAGATTCCTTCTCCTTCCCCAAATTTAGGATTAGCGCTCTACTTTCATCCTTACTTCAAGCTACTGTCTACCTTACTGAGATCTCAAAATATTTGGAGTTACAATATATTAAGAAGAAAAGAGAAAAGACTTGATATAGAATTAAAAACTTCTTAGTGTTAAAATTTATCCTTAGGATTTTAATTTCAATAAATGGGTAAATAATAAATGTATTTCTTTAAAGTGCACAACTAGTGGTCTTCAATATCTTTGCAGAGTTTTACAACTGCCACCACTATACATTCATGCACAAGGTTTTTCATAAGCATGTATTGCTTTTTCATGTGTAAACCTAAGAGTGAGTTGCTGGGATTTATGGTAAGTTTATGTTAAACATTTTGAGAAACCACCAACCTGGTTTCCACAACCCTTGCAAACCTGTATAGTAACACTAGCTGAATTTGAAGGTTCCAGTTGTGCCACATCATCACTAACACTTGTTATTGTCCATCTTTTTAAGACATTCATCTTCTTGATGATAATCATCTTACTGGGTATGAAGAGGTACCTCATGGTTATGACTTACAGTTCCCTAGTGACCATGTTTTACTGTTATTTTATGAGCCTACTATCATTTTTACATAGCTTATTTGGAGAAATGCTTCAAATACTTTGCTCAATTTCTAATCCAATTGTCCTTTTACTATTAAACAGTAAGAGTCAAACTGTAAGTTTTTACTCAATACAAGTTCCACATGAAATGCATATTTCCAATCATTTTTCCCATTATGTAGGCCATGTTTTCATCTTAATAGTGATGCCTTACGAAACACAGACAATTTCATATTTTGATGAAGTCCAACTTACTTTTATTGCTTGTGTTTTTGGTGTGATAGCTAAGAAAGCATTGCTTAACCCAAGGTTATGAAGATTCACTCACGTCCTCTGAGCTTAGACTCTATAGAGTTGCAGATTTTTTTTAAATTTATTTATTTATTTATTTGATACAGGGTCTTGCTACACAGCTCAGACTTGTAGTGATCCTCCTGTCTCAGCCACCCCAGCGCTGGGATTACACGCATGTGCCACCACGCCTGGTTTCATTGGCCAGCATGGTGTGACTGGGGTTCCAAGGCCAGCATGGCATGTGGTACTGGGGATCAAACTCGGGTCCTTGTGCTTGTGAGGCAGGCTCTTAGACCACAGAGCTAACTCCCCAGCCCAGAGTTGCAGATCTTACATCTAGGTTTTGTGTTCATTTTAAAATTTTGTTGCTGTTATTTTTATTGTTATGAGGGTATTAGGAGAGTTTGGCTTTTATTTTATTTCTTTTTTGTTTTGTATATGACATGAAGTAAAAACCACGATTTTATTCTTTTGTGTGTACCTGTTTCAGCAACATGTTAAATTCTCTATTGAATTGAGAATTGTCTTTTGAATTGTCTTTTCAGTTTTTTGGAAATTAATGTTGTTTATTTCTGGACTTTAGTTCCAGCAATGGATATTTCTTTTTATATTAATACCATATTGTCTTGATTACTGCATTTACTGTTAAATTTAGGAATCAGGAGGTAGGAGTTCTCTTTTTCAGTTTGGCAATTCTGGGATCCTTGTTGAAGGTCTTATTAAAGAATAATGTACAGATGTATTCAGCATAATCATTCTGAGAATAAAATACTAGGAAAAATTAAATGGTCTACTAATAGATAGTTTCAATAATTTATAGTATATCCACATTTAATACTTCCTATTAAATAGTTCATAAGTATAGTTGTGTTACTGTGAATAGCAACATGATTAATATCAATGTGCTGATACAATAGACTTTACTAGCAAGAAGTCCTGTATCTCCCAAGACTTCTATTTCCCAAAGAGCTCTATCATCTTCAAAGATAACTGAGAGAAGTTCAGATTTCTCATACAAAAGCTGCTCCTTTGCCATCATGGAGCTGCCCTCAAATATCCTTGTCTATGACACTTCCGATGTTTAGTACACCAATACATAACTGCATATCTTCTTTTTATCTCAGGCCATTTGAGAGAGCCCTTCTTATTCTCAGGCCTATCATTTCAGAAGGAGTTCATACATGAGAATTACCCAAAACCCAGACTGTCACACTCACCTCCTTTGGCCTACAGTTGCCTTCTCCTCGGGTGATCAAGGCATTCCAAAGCTGAGAGGAGGGGGTGTTATGTTATCATAAGATGCTGGGGGGTGTCATGTTATCAAGTTCTCCCCAAAGAGAACTTGGTGCTGGCTGCACTGCCCCCTCAATCATTCAGGCTCCAGCACAGGTTCTGTCTTGCAGTTCATTTCTGCCTCTTGGAAGAGTCAAGGTTGATACCCCTAAGCACAGCAAAGCTCTCTAATTCTACATAAAGTATGAGCAGATTTTAACCAAATATATTTATAATATACTAATAAAAATACAATGTTACAAAAGGAATATATGATTAGAAATGTTTATTTTGGTGCTGGAAATCAAACTCAGGACCTTGTGCCCACCAGGTAGGCACTACACCACTAAGCTATATTTCTGGCCTTAGAAATGTTTTGAAACATATAAATACATAGGATTTTAGAGTAGCAGTTATTACATACTGTTCAATGTACTTGGCACTACACAAGAATAACCTCATTCAGTATTCACAACAATGCTACAAAGTAAGCATGACCGCCGCTTCCCGTGTCACAGATGGTAAAATTGAACCTCAAGGAGATTTAGGAAGGTAGCCAACTATCATAGTTTATAAGGGGAGAGATAGACAAATTTGGAAATTTGACTCTCAGGACCCATTATCATATCTCCTGGTTAGAATTCTGTGTTTATACAGAATTGTAGGCTTTTTCAAACACTGTATATTGGCCTGAGTATGTAGCTCAACAGTAGAGTTCTCTTAACTGGTAAGACCCTCTATTTGATCCCGACAACTTTGAATCTTTTTCTGATGTTTTGTTTACAAACCAAGAACTCGCTTTCCTTAAAATTTCTATTATGATTCAACTAGGCTAAGAGGAAGAATGTTTAAGGAGCACCTTGTAGGTTCCAAATGCTGTGGTAGGATCAGAGAAAGCAAAAGAAACAACAGAAAAAGCAAAGGAAAAGAACAAAATACTATTGCTTTCAGACTATTCTAATAATGTGTGATTATAAGCCTGCTGTTAGAAAGTAGCTTCCCAAATAGGTCCCTATGCAACCTAAACCAATACTTCATGGTTGGCAGGGAAGACATACTCCCTCTTACATATAAAAAAGAAAAAAATCTCCAAAATACTTAAGCTTGCTCAATGTCAAATAGGAGGTATTTCCAGAAAACTAACAATGTTTTGACCATTTCAAAGTAACTCCTAGATGACTATTGTTAATTTTTAATGGGCCATTCTTGTATTAAATATATAAACAAATGTCCACTGACCATAATTTAGTATAAAATATAGTCACTGGCTTGCTATTATGTTTCTGCTGATGAAGGCAAATATTTTTCACTTACATTTTCCATACTCTAGTGTTTACCTTTTTCTTGGTCATTAGGGCCGTTTCAGCCCATAGAGCTGAACCTCAAACTGTTCTTATCTCAGCAGCTACCCAAAGTTGTGCTGCTTTACATCCTGATTCTGGTTCACAGAAGTAAAAAGATTTCTTCAAAGTGCCTCAGCAAGCCAGTTTATCCTCTTTCTACTTCTTCCATACAGGTTTGCACATTTTCTAAACACTCCAATAGGATTACAAAATAGTGGGGCTTCCCGGGTGAAAGGGTGCGGTGAAATGAGAGGAAAAACTCTGTAGCCGTGGAAAGTTTGTTAGTCAGTTTACAAATAAAGCACTCTCTTCCTGTAAAATCTGTATTATAGGACATCTAGGCTAAGAGAAAGAAGGGTTATATTCCATACAAATGACCTCTAACATTTGTGTCAATCTCTCTTAGAGCTTTGAATAATACTCTTACAATTCGATATGGAGGAATATGCAGAAAAGAACCAAAATCTTCAATATGAGATGAGTTTTCTTCATTCGTGATGAACGAAACCTCTTGAACTAAGTATTGTCTTTCCTTCGTAAAGTGGAATTTGTTGTGTTGTCTTATTTTTTCTAAACAATAAAAATTTTCCTGTGGAAATCTCCTTTGACATGGGGTACATTTAATGAGATGTATGAGATCAGTGTTTAACTATAGACATGAAAACTAAATAGAAAGTAACTCTTGAGTCTATCAAGTCACAGTTTAATAGGCTATTGAAAGATGCAGTCATATATTCAATAAAATGTAAATTCTTATGAGATTCAGAGATATGGTTGGACTCTTGACCTTCAGTGGTAAACTAAGGTAAATTTTTGTACTTGTGTAATTTCTAATTGAACAAGGAAACAAGAAAACACAATTATTAAAAAATATAAAATACGAGAGATAGAAAAACAAGCCACAGTATACAGGAGTCGATGTTGGCCTCGGCACAGGTCTGGGCTTTGACATTCTCCTGTTCAAGGTCAACAACTTCATAAAATAACCAATCTGTGACTGTGATGAATCACAACTCTAATGCTATACCATGATCATGGCTGGTAAAAATGAACAACAGCACACATGAACATCATCCATGCCACAAAGTACCAGGCATCTCTTTATCTAGGCTATTATCACTCTTTGCAGCTGCTGCTCAATCACAATCCTTCCTTTAAAGATATCCAGTCATAAGATTGCTCTGATCTGTTTGGAGCAGCCATACACTCATGCAAAGCAGAGCCTTACTTCCCAATACTCTCTGTGGTTTCCCGGGGTGCATATTCATTCAGGTTACAATGAATAATAAACTCAACATGTTCACCTCTTGGTGTACACCTTGAGACGAAGTATCCAACTAGCACCTTAATATGGTTCATGTTCCTATGGTTCCTATGGTTCCTATGGTTCCTATGGTTCCTATGGTTCCTATGGTTTCCTATGGTTCCTAGCACTTCTAAAAGGAGATCCTTTCAGAATGTGAGAGCTCTAGGACTGAGAACTTGGCCTGACCCAAAAGGTCTCTAAATGCTGAGAGGCACTTGCTGTCATTATTTTCTTCTAGTGCTGAGTAAATTACACTTATTACCAACAATATACCACCCTGTTTCTTGCTAGGTTTATACTTGCCACCATGTCTAGAACATCCCTATTTGTATATTAGTATAAGTGTACAAAGGTCCTGAAATGTACTGGAGAGCCCTTCCTAGTGAAGAATTGACTCATCTATAATGTGACTATTGTTCCTATGAGAAACATGCTGCCTGTGGAGGTCAGTGGCTATTATATCCATCCCTCTGTTTGTTTCCAAGCCCATAATAGATATCAGTCACCAAAGGCAGCACACACCATTGACCTGGATGTGGCCCCAAAATCCTTCTTCAACAAAGCAACAGACGCTTGATTTTGCCATCAGATTTGGCATGAAAGATAGAATCTCTTCACCATTCTGCCCTTACCTTTTTCTTTTTAAAACTAAGGAGGCTTCATGCTTGTTGAGATGAAGTATCCAACTAGCACATTAATATGGTTCATTTTCCTACGGTTATAGCCGTGCTCTGGTGACCTGTGGTACCCTCCTAGCACTTCTAAAAGGAAACCCTGTCAGAATGTGAGCTCCAGGACCGAGACCTTGGCTGGGCCCAACAGGTCTCTAAATGCTGAGAGGTACTTGCTGCCATTGTTTGCTTCTACTACTGAGTAAATTACACCCTCTAGTGGGGAAACCTCATTATTACCATATATTGAGAGGAAGTGCAGTGCCTTATACCTGTCCTCTCCAGTACTGGTGAGACTACCCCCTTTAGAAAGAAAGTGTAGTGCTCCTAAGTGTCAAAATTAAAGTTATCTTACACATTTTGAGTTTTACACTCAAAGTGACTGAAAGGCACAAGAAGAAACAAAAGAGGTAAAGAGACAGAGGATTATTAGCTCCTCTAGCTAAAAAACCTAAAGGCATCTGATTTCAAGAATGACTGTGTCAAAGGTCAGCAAAACAGCAAAATTTTTGCAACACATCTCCTTTTCCATCTCCTGGATCCATACACTCTTAATGTCATTTTGATTCTCATAGAGGCTTTACCTACCCTAGTTACAGACTCTGGCAGATTAACTAGTTAACTAGTTTGGCAGCAGAGAAATTTCCTTTTCCAAAATGCTAACAAAGGTTTGAGTCTTGTTTTAGTTGGCTTATTCAAAAACCAGTTAGAGTTACATGCATTCTTAGCCCACATTGAAATGGGCTGAATTACAAGGCCCCCACAACACCCAGATGTAGTCAGTCCTTTCCTATGAACTAGAAAAGGATAAAAAATTGTTCCCCCAAGCAACACTAATGTGGTACTTCCATAAACAAAAGGAATACAGGTCAACAGAACAAAGGACCATACTTTGTGCTATCTGAAGCCAGTCTCTTCCTTCTCAAGGATCTATGCATTCTCCTTGCACCTGCCTCTTCTCTACTTTTCTTCCAATACTACAGTCAACACTTTTGTCTATATTTATGATAAAATAGTTATGAGTGTCGCAGGCAGCTAAATTAGGTGGAAATATTATAGGCAGTCAGACAGGGCTAGGCAGGCCCTCAATGAGACAGTATGGAGGACAGAGTGACTTTGAAACTTTAGAAGAGACAGACACTCCCATTTAGGCAGACCTTAAAAGAGTAAAAAAAAAATGCAGCCACATAATTCCCTAGGGATGAGCATCCGGGTTTGAAATTCTAAATAGGTATTAATCACCATGAAAGAGCACTAAAGAGTCACTAACCCAACCCCCAACAGGAAGAGACCCTGTCTTGTATTCATGCCCTCTTGCTATGTGACTTGCTTCCTCATTTGGTACTGAATTTAATCAATTTTATCTGAGTAACAGCTGCTTGTAATCTCATTGGTAGACCATAGTTTTGTCCCACCTCATGCCAACCTAAGCGAGTTCCTGAGTTCTTAACCTTAGACTTGCCTCACCGCATGGTTTTACACTATAAAAGTCCCTGGAAGAGACAACTTCCAGGGACAACATGCTCTGGCCCATCCTCTGTACCTCTCTTAGACAGAAGCTTTATTTCCCCCAATAAATAAATTCTGCTCTTAACCTCCATTTTCTCCTAAAATTCATTCTACTGTTTTAAAGAAAATTAATTTATCCCAGGTAACTTTCAGGTTGGGATTTTCTTCCTCCTATATCACAAGGACCTCAGAAGCTAAAACACTATATTTTAGTAGAAGGTATGGAAATGTAATCCAGACAATTGAACTTGCTTGGAGCCTCTCTTTCATTCCCAAACAAAAAGTCTTGACTTCTATTCCACAAACCATAGACAGTTTGATGCCTTTCTAATTTCAGAAAACCCTAGGGGTGGGGCTGGAGAGATGGCTCAGTGGTCTAAAGCACCTACTTGGAACAAGCTTGGCAAAGTACAGGGACCACGGTTCGATCCCCCAGCACCACATGCCAGCCAGCTGTGCCCCCTGGTGGGCTGAGCTGGCCACACACACACACACACACACACACACACACACACAATAAATAAATGTTAAAAAAAAAAAAAAAAAAAAAGAAAACCCTAGGGGATTTATGAACCCTTGTTCTGTACCCCTAATTTTGTAAAGTTTTCCATTAGCCCTTCTTTCTACCTCTGCTACTGATATAGGGGAAGTGAAACTCCTGACCTGACCTAGACAAGTTCATGTTCTCTAAAATCAAAGAATGAATTTTAGGAACAAACAGAGGTTGAGAGTAGTATATTTATTGGGAAAGAAAGCTTCTGTCTGAGAAGGACAGAAGGGGGACCTGAGCAGGTTGCCCAGGAAGCTGTCTCTTCCAGGTTATTTTTATAGGGCAAAATCATATGGGGAGAAGGTGGAAAAAAATGGGAACTCACTTAGGTGGACATGAAGAGGGACAAATCTATCATCAACCAATGGGATTACAAGCACCATGGCTCAGGTAAAATTGATTAAGTCCAGGACCTAATGGGGAAGCGAGTCACATAGCAAGTGGGCATGCATGTAGAACAGGATTTTATCCAGTATCCAGCCAGTAGTAGTCCAATTAATGATTCTTCCTGGCTTACTCAGGGTGATGATCAATCCCAGATGCTAATCTTTGAGGGGGTCAGCATTTGTTTGAGCTTTGGTGTTTAGGTCTGGCCTACAGAGGGAGTATCCATTCCTCTTACAATTTTAAGGTATCTTGTCTTCTGTGTTATCTCCTTCGAAGGCCTAGCCCTGTCTGACTGCCTATAATATTTCTATCTAACTCAGCTACCTACAGCATTCCCCCTCTCTGAAGAAGTAACCTGAAGTGCCATGAGGGAAACATGGGTGATGACCACTCTAACTTCTTCAGGCTGAAAGGGATCATAGTTGTTGATCTGCAATCAGATATACTCTTCAGAGGTTCTACATAAAGATCCTTGATAGATAACAGGCATTTTAATCTTGGGTAGACGTATAACTTTGAATCTGGAGAGACAAAACCAAAGAAACAATTAAGTATGCATAGGCCCAATAATAATATCAACAGGAAGACTATGAATGCAGTCAACAAAGGTTTCCACCAAGAGGAGCTAATAATGGCTTACCATAAGGATAATGAGTTCAAGGTCCCAGGGGCTTCAGAGTCTGACATATCATTGATTTGTTATCTAATATCTTGAACAGCTACTGCAATATTTGCAGAAGAATGAGGAATGTTCACATAACATTCAGCTTTTATAATTGCACAAGTACCCCCTTGTGCTGTTGTTTCAGTGTCTAATGCCGTCTGATTTTGGAGGACAGCCTGTCTCATTCATTTCACTTCTTCATTTAAAAAAAAGAGAGACTAGCTGTAGTATTATTTAAGGCCCGCTGAGTATAGTTGGTTAAGGCCTCAATGTGTTGCATGATCTCTTCTAGCCCTAGAGAAGGGATAAAGATAGAGGCCAAGTGATCGTACCAGTGAAACATGCTTCTGGACCATCGATATTGTAGATGGAGTAAATTTTCAGGTTTGTCAATACTTTTGACACTCCTGCCTTGAAACCATACAAACCCTAATGTGCATCTCCCTATCCATCCAGGGGGTAGCCAGGGCCACAAATTGGTCCCACAAGACCAATGAATGCCATTGGGAACTTTCCTTCTAATTCCAGGAAAATTAAACCAGTCCGTTACAAATAAGTCTTCAGTCTGTAAAGTTATTGTGTGTATATACTATTCAGGGGAAGTCCATCCCAAGTATTTAGTGGAGTTAGGCCAATGAGAAAATGAGCGATTTTTTTTTCCGTTCCCAACATAAAGGGGACTTTCTGCTGAGGTGTCCTATGATGGTGGTCAACCACAGATAATCATCCCATATTTGAAAATAGCCATCTTGATTTCCATGGTTGTTGACCCTCAGGATAGTTATCTTACCCTTTTTTTAGTAGTGGCCTCATTAATGCTCCTAGAGAGGCTTCAGTGACATTGAGGGAAAACATTTGATTATGTCCAGGATCACCAAGAATATAATTTTTAGGCCACTCAAATACTTCATAATGGTGGGCTAAGCTATGAACCACTGAACTCTTCTGCATCTCATTCATATAGACTTGTAATTTATTCCAATCATCTCCTTGAAGTGGGCATACCCACCAAGGAAGTCCTGGTGTACTTGACAAGGGGAGTAAACCATATATCCAGCAAGAGGATTGTTGTAGTGATTCTGAATATTCCTATGTCCACCTTAGAAAAGAATTGCACCCTCCTCTAGGTAGCAAAGTGATTAGTAAAAGGGCTAATAACATCATCACTTATCTGAGGACTTGGCTTTTTTTCTTGAACAGGAATCTTAAGTCTTCTGTGGGCTAGCAGAAGTATTCAGATGGTTGTTCATTTCCAGTGGCAGTTTCTGGCTCCCCAAGTTTGAGTCCAGTGTGATGTATCCAAGAGTCCTGACCTGGTGTTTTGACAGCTGAAGCAGTTAACAGGATCACTGCATATGATCTCTCCCAAGCAGGCCCTAGGTAAGGAGAAGATGAGGGAAGGGATTTTTTTTTTTTTTACCAGTACTAAATCTCCAGGGTGGAATATGGAATTTCCCTTTTCTTTAGGCTAAGTTTCTGTGAGCTGTTGAAGAGTTTGTTGAAATTTAGCCAATGAGGTGATGTGTCTTAGTAAGTCAACTGTTTCTTTTTCAAAGAGAAGCTCACTAGTGAGAAAATGATGCCCACAAAGCATTTCAAATTGACTGAGGCCTAGAATTTGAGATGTATTTCTTAGTTTAATGAGAGCTAAAGGCAATAAGTGAGGCCACTGTAGATGGGTCTCCTGAGCCATTTTATGAAGATGTCTCTTTAGTGTCTCACTTACTTTTTCTACCTTTCCTGATGACTGTGGCATCCATGCACAATGGAGGTGATAGTGAATATCCAGTGCTTGAGAGACATTTGCTGTGACAGTTGCTTTAAAGGAAGGCCCTTATCACTTTGTCAGCTCTGCAGAAGTCCAAATAAAAGGATGACTTCTGAGACTAAGACTCTTACAACTTCTTGTGACTTTTCTGTTCTGCAAGGGAAGGCTTTAACCGAGCTTGTGAAAATATCCACCCAGGCCAATAAATACTAATGTCCCTTACTTTTTAGCATATGAGTAAAATCAAGCTACCAGTCTTCCCAGGAGTATTTACCATGTCTCCACATACCTGGAGGGACAATGGTTTGGTTAAGTGGATTTTTTTTTTTTACAAAATTCACATGTTTTACTTATCTGTTGTATTGTCTGGGAAAGCCCTTTTCTTATGAATAATTTTGAGGCCATCTGCTGGGTCTTGTCTCTCCCCAAAAGAAAGGTCTGGTGCAAAGACTTAATAATTTTCCATTGACTAGTACCAGGAAGGGAAAATTTACCATCATTTGATTATAACCATCCTGATGGAAGGAACTGACACCCATGGGAGAGATCCATTCTGACTAAGAATACTTGGGTCGTATATGATCAAGGGGACCTTCCCAGATCAGAGAAGCCTGAAGGGGGGGGCTATTGAGCAGCCTTTTTCACCTCTGCATCAGCTGTTGATTACCTCAAGATACTTCATCAGTTCCCTTCCTTTTTTGTTTTATTTTTTACTAATTTTATTGAGAAACAAATAGCAATGAGACAGTTTCAAAACTGATCAATAGGACAGTTTCAATAATTAATGCATTGAATATTGTTGTCTTCGTAGTGGTTATTCACAGTAGAAGATGCAGACATGATATCCTGTCCAAACACTATTAGTACAAATCTTACTTCTCATTGAATTAAGAGAAAGTATCTATATATCTATCCTAATTATTTTGTATATACAGATAGAAAATGGTCCTTCATTTGTATCCCCTTTTTTTGTTTAGTTTTGTCAGAGATAGGTACTCCATTGTCATTTAAATATTGTAGGTACATGAATTCAGCAAAATAATCCAATATAGTCCAGTAGTCCATAATAGTAGTGGGTTATCTGTAGGACTGGCAATGTCAGAGGTTGTTGAGTTGAGCCTTTTACAGCTCAGCATATTAATATCACTTTACTTTTTATACTTCATTTTTATACTTTTCTACTGGATGATTAACACCAAGATAAAGCAAGACCCATATAACAAGAAACATAACTTTTGTATCTGACAAGGTCAGTCAAACCCCCTCAAGATTTATCCTGAAACTCTGTACCGCAATTTGTAGATTCTCTGTCAGTGTCAGCCGCCGGTATGAGTCATGGCCATTGCTCGACCAATTTGCTATCTGTGAAAGCCTGAGAGAATGTTTTCTCTCCATGTGACTCTCCTTAGGCACAATCCACATCATCGATAACTTTGATCTGTGGCCCCCATAATCTCCTTGATCAGAAAATTTGGGACACAACTGAGTTATAGGATGCTACATTACAGGTTTTCCCACGTCCTGAGTCCTCACTGACCTTGAAAGGCTAGGGCCAAAATGTTGGCTGTCCTTGTAGCCTTTCTTTTTCTCTAAGTTTTGGTCTGCATACTTAAGTTGTTAATCCTCCAGAAGAGAAGCTTAATGATATTATTACCCTATATCATAGGCAGTTGAGCTTAACTTCACTATCTGTCTGAATATCAAACATCTTAGACATAACATGGAACAGGTATTTTCCATCAAGTATTGATATGTTAAACTTTAAATCCCTACAGAATGTGAGGGAAAAAAATTTTTAAATATTTAAAACATCAATTCCTCTCTGGTGTCCTCAAAAGTGAATTACTGCCACTTTGGAAGGCATATACACAAATAACAAAAGATCATCTATCTCCTTATGATACTTTATGGGAGATCCATTGGCCATCAGGTAATTTCTCTCTTTCCATATAGCTGCATGAGCATGTAATACTAGGAAAGCATATCTTGAACCAGTATAAATGTTGACCTTTTGTCCTTTGTTTTAGGGTCTTGGGCTGTGGGTAGGAAAGAATTGGATTCTTGCCAATTCTTTTTTTCCCCAGCTTTTGGGTTTCCTTGGATATGTTTAATATTTACCTCAATACTAAATATGTTTAATATTTACCTCAAGCTATGAGCTCTGCTAGCTGAGCATTAGTCCCAGGTGCAAGTGAGGAACTTTCAAGAGTCTGATGCAAAGTTACCACAGCATATCCTGCTTTTCTTATCCCATTTTCCACGAAGGAGCGTCCATCCCAGAAAAGAGTCAACTCAGAGTCGGCAAGGGGTATATCTAATAAATCTTCTCTGGCTGCATATGTGTAGAGAATTACCTATTCACAGTCATGTCTGTCAAATTCATTTTCCTCCTTTTCTGGCAAAAAGGTAGCAGGGTTTAAGGAGAAGCGTGTTTTTATTTGAATGGCTGGTCCTTCTAGAAGTAGGGCCTGGTATTTAAGAAGCTGATTGTCTGATAGCCACAGGCTCCCCTTAGAAGAAAGAAGTTTTGCCACATTGTGAGGTGTATATATAGTGAAATCTTTGCCTAAAGTCAACTTGGATGCCTCTGGCACTAAAAGAGCTACAGCTGCCATAGCTTTAAGGCAAGCAGGCCATCCCTTTGCTACAATGTCTAATTCATGACTCAGATACCCTATAGGCTGTCAAGTGGGTCCCCAGTCCTGTGTGAGAACTCCCAAAGCCATACCCCGCCTCTCATCGACATATAAATTGAAATGGTGTCCAGTATGTAGGCTTAGGGCTGGGCATTTAGAAGGTCCTGTTTAAGCTTTTGAAATGCAGCCTGGGAGTCAGGCTCCCAGGTTAAAATATGGGTATCTGCTTTTTTGGGTCTCCTTTATAAGCTGATAAAGGAGTCATGCAATCTCCCATATCCTGGTATCCAAAGATGACAAAAGCCTGTAATTCCTAAGAATCCCCTTAGTTGTTTTAGGGCCTTGGTCTGTGGGTAGGAAAGAATTGGATTCTTTCCAATTCTTTCTTTCCCCAGCTTTTGGGTTCCCATGGATATGTTTAATATTTACCTCAATACTAAAAATTTGTGCTTTAGATTTTTGAGACCTTATAAACTCTGTCTGCTAGGAAATTCAGCAGAGCACAGGTGCCTCAGCTACAAAGCTCTTCCGAGGGGGCACATAAAAGTATGTTACCTACATAGTATAAGACTGTGACCTGGGAGAATACAAAACATGCCAAGTTACAGGAAAGTACTTTCTCAAAGAGGTGTGGACTATCTCTGAATCCTTGAGGAAGCATGGTCCAAGCTAATTGAGAGGCCTGGTCATGAGGATTTTCAAAAGCAAAAAGAAACTGGGAATTTGTATGTAAAGAAATTTTAAAAATCTTTCAAGTCTAACACTGAAAACCTTCTGGCATCTGAGAAAGGAGTATGTATGGGTTAGGTATCATGGGGTGAATGGGCATACCACCTCATTTATCAACCTAAGGTCCTATACTAACCTCCATTCTCCATTGAGTTTTTGAATTCCCAGAATTGGAGTATTGCATGGGCTGTTACAGGGCTCAAGTAAGCCCTGTGCCCTTAGGTTATCAATTATAGGCAATAATCCTTTCTTTACTTCAGGTCTTAGTAGATATTGTCTCTGGTTAGGAGAAACAGTAGAATCTTGGAGATGTATCTTTACTGGAGCAGCACTTATTGCTCTATCTGTTTTACCTTTAGTTCCCATACTTTAGGATTTATTTCATCTCCACAGGGGAAGACAGCATACCTGGCCTAGATGCACATATATCACCATATTTAGACCAGATAAAATGTCTCTCCCCAAGAGAGTTACTGGACTTTCAGGCATGATCAAAAAGGAATATGTAAAATGAGAACCATTCCAGTTTCACCCTAGGGGTTGTGAAAAATATCAAATTACCTCTTCCCCAGTGACTCCCCTCACTGAGGTATGATGGCTACAAGGAAGGCCAGGATGGAAAAGAGGGAGTGAGAAATATGCACCAGTGTCCAGCAATAGGCTGGTTTCTTTTCCCTCTATAGTCATGATTACCCAGAACTCCTCTGTGAAGATGACATTCCGGCCAGAAGGAGAGGGCAGCCAGTGCCCTTCAGTCCTGCTGGACCAACTGGTGGATGGGTCTGAACTGTGAGGCCTTCACTTTAGAGGACAGTCTGACCTCCAGTGGTCACATTTACAGTTAGGGCATGGCCCAGGGAGCCTTTTATGGCAGTCCCTCTTGTGGCGGCCTGGTTTGTTGCGCTGGTAACAGGTAGTCCCCAAGTTCTCCTTGAAGCCCCAAGAATCAGACTTATGGTTTGCTTCTCTTAATGCCACAACAAAAGCAGCTGCTTTTTCTCAATCTCTTTGTTTTCTCTCTTTGGCCTCCTCATCACAGTTATAGAATACTGAAGAGGCAACTTTTACTAACATATCAAGTGTACTATCTGGAACAAAGGCCATCTTTTGTAACTTTTTTCTAATATCAGAGGCTGACTGAGGGATGGACTTATCTTTAAGAATAACTTGTCCCTCTACTGAATTTGGATCTAGGGAAGTACATTTTACTAATGCCTCTTGTGAGCATTCTAAGAAAGCAGAGAGGTGTTCCTTCTTTTCTTGTTGAATTGTTGATAGTTTAGAATAATTGACTGGCTTACTTCTTACCTTTCTTAGACCTTCAAGAACACATGTCTGAGAGCGTCTCCTATTTCAATCTCCCATACAGTTGCCAGGCCAGTAGGAGTCTTAGGTGAAGACTGCTTGGGATCCAGTGAGAACAGATGGTTCCCCTGGCTGTCCATCTTACAGTCTTCTGAAATTAACAGTATGATATTCATCTCCAAATGTAATAGTGGCTTGTAATGCTGCCAGCCTTTCATTAGAAGTCAAAGTTTGGTTTAGAATTAACATTACATCCTCCCAATCTAGTTCATAAGTCTGAGTGAGGCCTCTAAAGACCTCAATATACTAAACAGGATCATCTAAAAATTTTCCAAGATCTGATTTTATCTGTTTTAGGTCATTGAGAGAAAAAGGTACATGAACTCTGAAAGTTCCAAATTGTCCATTTACTTCTTGTAAAGCATATTGTCCCTGAAGAGCTTGTCTAAACTTAACTAAGGATGGGTATAGCCTTATAGAGGGCTCAGTGACAGCTGGTGTAGAAGCCCCATCCTCTGGAGTAGAAGGGCAGGCAGGAGAAACCTTACTTAAAGTAATGGTGGGCGAGGATATGATTAAGTCTGTCCTCAGGCTCCAAAAACATTGGAGAGAAGTCTCAGGCTCTGGGATAGTGGGGGGTCTTAGGATCCTGAGGTCTCTGGTCTCCCTGTGGCTCATGTCTACATTTTTAAACCTAAATGAGGTCTATTTCTTAATGCAAAAAAAAAAATCTGAACATAAGGAATTTCTGATCATTTCCTTCTTTTTTACAATAACTTTCTAGTTGCAAAATAGTATTGCAATTGATACTTCCCTCTGCGTTCCATTTTGGCTCTAGTAGGTACACAGGCCATTCACATGTGAAGAAAAATATTAAATGGCTCTTTTCCAGCATGTATGGATCAAACGTCTTCCAGTGCTTAATGATGCACTCTAAAGAAGTAAGAGACTTTGACTGTGAGACTCCCATAGTCTGGGATGCAAAAAGAGAGTTCTGGATGTCTCCACCTTACCTCTAATTGATTCACCCTCAAGGCATTCCATGAGTAGACCACTCCAGATCAGGTGGATGCTCTTGGAGAGAGGGGAGACAAGGTCTGACCAGTCTATCCACCCTCTAACTGGCATGCAATTTTTGTCTCCCAAGAATCTCACGAACCATGAGAACCATGCAAATTGTACACTTACTTTTCTGGGGATTGAACTCAGGTCCTTGTGCTTACCAGGGTGTACTTACTCTTATTGAATATTTGTCAATATGTTACAGTTGATCTGGTGCCAGTAATGTGTGCAGAGGGAAGCATAACAATTGCATGAAAAGATGAATTGGAAGAAGAACACTTCCCCTGTTACAAAGGTCACTTCTAGATATAGATAGAACATGAATGTAGAACAAGACTTTTTCTAGTAGCCAGCTGGTAGTATTTGGATTAATGATTTTTCCTGGCTTCCTCAGGGTGATGACCAATCCCAGATGCTAATCTTTAGGGAGGTCAGCATTTGTTCAATCTTTGATCTGTAGGTCTGGCCCACAGTGGGAGCATCCATCCCTCCAACAGTTGTAAGGTATCTTGTCTTCTGTGTTATCTCCTTTGAAGGCCCAGCCCTGTCTGACTGCATATAATATTTCTATCTAACTTGGCTGCCTGCAACACTACTGTGGCCTAATTCCCCACAACTTTGGTATGTCTTAGACTTTCCACCTTTATTCCTGAGGTATAGTCAAGGTTACTTGAGGTAACATGTTTTCTGAAGGTTTAATGGGATGGAGGAGGATAATAGCTAACAAAGAGGAAGAAATGAGACAAGATTCTTCCATTGAAAAATGGTGAAAATCAAAATGAAATTTAGGCCAAATGAGAAATGTGTGAGCATAGGCAATAAAGAGGATCAGAGCAGGTCATATTTCAGGGCTGGCTATATCGAGGCTCAGCACTGTCAGGAGTCCAACTTTCCAACTCTGTCCACTGCTTGTCTTTCAATTTCATTAAATTTTGACTTATCATGTCCTGTGGATATTCCACAGACATGACGATGATACAGGGGAATGAAACTTCCAACCTGAAAGGTACCTAGACAAGTTTGTGTTCTCTAAAACCAAAGAATGAATTTTAAGAACAAATGGAGGTTAAGAGCAAAATATATTTATTGGGGGAAAGAAAGCTGTCTGAGAGGGAGAAAAGGGGGAGACCCAAGTGGGTTACCCTGGGAAGCTGTCTCTTTCAGAGATTTTTATAGAATAAAACCATGTGGTGAGGTGGGTCTAAGGTGGAGAATATGGGAACTACCTGAGGTGGGCATGAGGTGAGCAAAACCATGGTCAAACAATGAGGTTACAAGCACCATTGCTCAGATAAAATTGATTAAGTCAGAATCAAATGGGGAAGCAAGTCACAGCAAGAGGGCATGAATGAGAAACTGTTTTTTTTTTTCCTGTTGGGGCTTGGGTTAATGATTCATTCTGGCTCTTTCAAGGTAAATGATACCTATTTAGAATACTAATCACTGATGCCCATCCATAGGGAAGTATGTGGCTGAATTTGTTTACTTTTTTGTCTTGAGGTCTTGCCCACAACAGGAATGTCTGTCTCTTCCAAAGTTAGAAAGTCATCTTGTCTTCTAGGGTGTCTGCTTGAGGACCTAGCCTTGTCTGACAGACTATAATATTTCTATCTAACTTAGCTGCTTATAACAATGAGGAAAATTGGCAGCTACGAACCTCATTCATTCCTAGACTCAGGGTTCAAGGGAAAAAGGCTGGGAGTAAGATAGACTCTGACAGGAGCCGGTGAGATAGCTCAGCAGACTAAAGTTCCTCCTTAAGTGCAATGCAATGGTGGCACCACAAGCTGCATCAGCATCACTCTCAGAGAGGGCTGAGCCAGAGGAATCCAGGCATAGCGGTTCACACCTATAATTCCAACACTGGGGAGACTGAAAGCAGGAGGATCACCAGAGTCAGAGCTGCGTAGTGAGACTCTGCAACAACCACATACATTAACTATAAAAAGAGAGAGCGAGATTCTGATGGCTCAGGCAGATGTCCTTCTAACAAATATGCAACTATAGTCCCTGAACTTGACAAATAGAATGGTTTTTAAGTGTTTGTCTTAAAGTATCAAACCAAATATCAAATTCCAACTTAGAAATAAAGATTAAGCTAAATCTATGTTATTATTCATGCTAAGGAAGTCTATAAATAATATTTAAAATATTTTGCATATTTAAAGAATTACAGC
>NW_004524616.1:3712295-3717446 GCF_000260255.1 Octodon degus
CTGGGTCTATTCAGGATCCCGTGGGCCGGGTCATCTCACTCACTGGCAGGCCTGCGCTCTGGGTCTATTCAGGATCCCGCGGCCCGGGTCATCTCACTCACTCTCTGGCCTGCGCTCTGGGTCACCTGATTTAAATTTAGAATATTAAATTGAATTGAAAAGATAAGAATTTTATGCAGATGATATTTTGTTATTTGGAAATCCTTCATAATATTTTATGTTCATTTTAATATAGCTGATTTCTTTAAATATATAGAATGATTATTCCAAACGACTAAAGTATTTAAAACAAAAATTAGAATGTATTTGACTTATCCATCTCTCATTATTCTCTTCATTAAAAATGAAACCTGTGAACCTACCTTCACTATTATTGAAAAAGTGACTGACCTATGTGATTATTAGTATGTCTTCTTCCAACAAACTGAAGGTTGAAACATACATATACCGAATTTTCATCAAAATTGCTTGTACCTAGGGGTGACTGGACAAAGAGTAAGTACTCAAAAAATACTTCTTACGTGTTTAGAATAGGCTCTGCTTACTAAAGAAATGCACAGTGAGATACCTGCTCTGATCTGTGGGGATCACTGTTTGCCATTCAAAGTTGCTAGCATAGACTTCACTGTATCCATTTAATGAGTTAAGATTAATGAGCCTATCATTAGGAGGTGTCTCTGTTAATTTTTCCTCATCGTTGGGAAAAAAAACCTGACACCCAATATTAAGGAAGGAAAGGTTTCTACAGCTCATAGTTAGTGGAGGTTTCAGTCCATACTCAGCTGGCTCCAAGGCGGAGTGGCATATGGCAGAGAACAGCAGTTTGTGGTGGAGGAAAACAGCAAAGAGCCAAGGGAGGGGCAGTGGCTGCAGCAGCTAGACAGCCCTTCTTTACATCGTAATGCTGATTACTCACCTTAGAGTGAGAATAGCATTCGCATGCATAATCTGAGTATTGCATCAAGAATTAATCACAGGGCTGGCCTAATAGCTCAGCAGACTAAAGTGCCTGCTTAGGCAGAGCGCAGCGGCCGAGGTTCAGTCCCTGGCTTGCCCTGCCGACCCAGCCTGCTGGGCATGCTGAGATGCTATTGGGACTGGGCATGGTGGCTCAAGCCTATAATCCCAGCAATTTAGAGAATGAAAACAGGAGAATCACTACAAGTATGATCTATATAGTGAGACCATGTAGACCCTCTAGATCTTGTTCTAAATACAGAAAAAATAAAAAAGAATCAATCACAAGCTCTACAAGCCACCCCTTGACTACATGAGACTTTGGGGGGTATAACTAGACACAAACCATATAAGGAGGCAAAAATATAAGAATGTAATTAGGAGAAAGGGCTTTAAATTCCAATAAACACAGTGTCACAATAAGTCCCTGAAATTTATCAGCTATCCCTAGTAACTGTGGCAAAAGATAAAACATCTTTGAACATGAGTTGCATTGCCTATACAATGGAGTTAGTGATACTCAAACATACAGTGTTCATAAGGCTTAAGTCTGATGATGTATTTGAAATGTTTGGTGGAATTCTCATAATTAAAAGAATGCAAAGGCAAATACAAAAATTGTGTAGCAACAAGAACTTGAAGCAGAGAGACCAGAGCCAGAGTGATGAGACAAAAAAAAAGTTGAGAAGTAGCAACTCAGGAACCTATTGTGAGGAGAAAATTGAGTTAAAGAAAATGCAATTATTTCAACTGTTGCTGCTTAGATCCTGGATTCACTGCCTCTTCCCTGTGCTGTGTGGGCATCCTAGTGTTTCCCTGTGTCAGAACTCCCTTAATTTCACTGAAATTGTTTGTGCAGATCATGTCTCCCAACACACTTGAGTGGAGAAATATTTCTAGGCATCTCTGGTACCCTGGTGTGTAGAGTAACCTCAGGTCTCACACAGACTTTCAGTGTATGTTCACTGACCAAATGAATGGTGGACATTACAGTTTTGGACATGTGAAACAATTTCCTAATACCCTTATTCATTCCTCTAAAAGTCACGCTAAAAGATCTAACAAGAAGTCATGACAGGAAAAATATTGAGATTAATTGTAAGAAAGAAAGAAAGAAAGAAAGAAAGAAAGAAAGAAAGAAAGAAAGAAAGAAAGAAAGAAGAAGGAAGGAAGGAAAGGCTTGTTGAGAGGACTCCTGGTAACACGACAAAGTGGTGAGCAGCAGTAAATCAACCCCTAGAAGATTTGAAGGCCACATGCTGGAATACAGCAATGTGGTAAAGAAAAGAAGGAGGGAAGTAGATCCCTGAGGCCACGCAAGAATCTGAATTGACAATTGAACCCCACAGTGAGAGTGAAGAGAGGCACTTCAACACAGAAAAAGGAAGTAGTAAATGGTTCTTTCTTTCTGAATCTCAGTTTATGGCATGAAAGAAGGGGCTTAAAACTACAGTGGCATGGTGACTTCAGGAAACTCCAGAGGCCTCCACAGGAAAACATGGGAGTGAAACAGAATGGTTGAGAGTGGGAGCTGCAGTGGCTGGTAACTGACTCCAGTTCAAATGTCTCCAGGAAAAGATGAAAGATTACTCACCATTTTGTACAGGGGCCAACTGAACCCAAGACTCAGAACAGCAGTGTGGTGGCTCCATCTCAGGGATCCCAATGTCAGAGTGAGGCACAGCCCAAGCTGTCACTCAGAGTGCCAACTCAGTTCAAGCTGGTAAGAGACACACAGAGTACTGTGGAATGAACAAGTCAGGACCCAGCCTAAAAGGCAGAAACCAGGACCACCTGCAACATAAGTGCAGTTGCAAGCACAGGCTTTCTGGGATCAATTGACACAGATCTGGACTCTGTCTGACCCCTTTGTCCACCAGAGATAGCAAAGACATGACCTGAAGTGGTCATTTTGGGGGGTTTTTTCCCCCCTATTTTCTTTTTTTTCCATTTTTCTTGATTGTTTGTTCTTGTTGTTTATGACTGTGAAGATTGTTTCTAGCTTTTTGCTATTTTCTATGCTGCCCTTATTTCTGTTCCTTCCTTATTTTTCCCCTATTTTCTTCAGTTTCAGACTTCCTTTGTCCTTCAGCCTTATTTTACTCTTTTGTCTTATTCTATTTCTCTAATTGTTCTTATACTTTAAAAAAAAATTTTCCTCTAAAGGTAAAATCACTCTATTGAGAGGATGTTTACTTTATACAATTTTTTGTTTGTTTTAAATTTTAATATATAACTGTAAGTCTTATTTAAATGGTAAAAGGTAGGGGGCCTGGCCCTAGCTCAGTCCTTTAAGTGGCTGCTTCCACAAAGCTGTCAGCCTCAGGTTCCTGGAGTTCGAACCTCACAACTCTCCCACTGGCCAAAAGTGCCCTGAAGGCATTCGAGGAAGAAAAAAAAAATAAAACCCTTAAATGGTAAAAGGTGGCAAACTAATTGTTACCACTGTTCATTATTCTCTGTACTGTGCTTGATGCTACTGTTATTACTGATTGCACAACTCTAGCCGAGGTTGTATAATTGTTCTAATCAGTTTCCTTTCTTGTGTACAAAGAGTGAGGTTGCCTGAGAGTCATAAACACTACTACATGCCAGTGCCAAATTACCAGCAGCTTAATCAAATAGGCAGCAACTTCTCATCACCAATCAATTCAGAGGTAAGATCTTGCAACAGACTTACAAGTCAAAAGTAAGACAGAGGGCTGAGGACCTAACTCAGTGGTCTAAGCACCTACTGGCAAGCACAAGGACCTGAGTTCAATCACCAGAACTACATGCCTTGCTGGCCCTGGACCCCCAGGTGTGACATGATGGCTCCAAAACTGGGCATGGTGGTGCACACCTGTACTCCAAGCACTAGGGAGGCTGAGACAGGAGAAATGCTACAAGTCTGAACTGCTTAGTGAGATCCTGTATCAAAGGAAAAAAAAGAAAGAAAACATTTTAAAGTAAGATATACCTAGAAGACATCTCTGAAAATATATATCCACCAAATACCAGCTCACACTACTATCTAAAACAAATATCTACAGACATTAATGATCAGATAAACATCACTATAATTGTAATGGGAGGCCTCAATACCCCCATCCCAAATAGATCAACCAGATAAAAAATGAACAAAGAAATATCAGAACAGAAGAAAAGTTACTTACTAAGTGTCTGCAGAGTGTTCCACTCCAAACGAGAATACACGTTTGTTTCTGCGTACATGGATATTCTCTAACACAGACCACATACTAGCTCATAGAACATGCTTAAGTAACTGAAGTGATCCCCTGCATATAATCAGAACATGTGCAATAAAATTAAAAATTAATGGCAGAAGAAACCACAAGAATGTCATAGATACCTGGAAATTAAATAAAAACATCCTGAACAATCAGTGGATCACAGATAAAATTAAAGAAGAAATTAGCCAGTTTCTACAATTAAACAATAATGGCAATACAACACACCAGAACTTACAGGACTCAATGAAAGCAGTCCTATGAAAAAAACTTATAGCTGTGAATTCTCACACACAAAATAAGAGCAAATTCAAATAAACAACCTGGTGTAAAACCTCAGTTGCTAGAAAAAGAAGACCAGGCCTGGAAGGAATAGGATAAAGAAAAGAAGAGTAGAGGAAAAATGGGAACAAAGCTTTTATAAATAAGAAAGGGAAGAAAAGTTGAAAGGAGGGGAGAATGTTGGGGAAAAAAGGAAGCATCAGGATACATCATGTACATTTGATCCCCAGCATACTTTGTTGGCCCTGCCCCTGGAGAGCACTGAGACTGGGCATGGTGGTGCACACCTGCAATCCCAGCACTTGAGAGGTTGAAAACAGGAGGCTCACTACGAGTCCAGTCTGTGTAGTGAAACCCTGTAGACCCTGTACTAAATACATTAAAAAAAGGATGTATCATGTACAAATACAAATTTCTTATGGTGAATGTGATAAGCACTATGTATGTCTAAAATGTATCAGTAAAATTAATTTTTAAAAAAGAAGACATGTTAAGTTTTTTAAATTTTATTAACTTTGTTTCTTAAGTTAACCTTTTAATTTTCTTGTCATGTAACTTTGATCTTGTGTCCTATGATTCATAAAAATAATTCATACTTTGTTGCATAGTGCTTATTCAATGCACATATTCATAAGAGCATAGCTTTTTATTCAGACTTTTCATAACTTACCACCTGTATCAG
>NW_004524616.1:3717546-3719029 GCF_000260255.1 Octodon degus
TATTTACTTATATACAATATCCTTTACTGGGTTCCCTTTGTAACTTAGCAAAACTTGGGGCATTTTATTAGTGAAACATCATAATAATATTGTAGCCCTGTGACTGAGATTACAGAGAAAGAACTATGCAGGAAAGAAAATGGGCTTCTGCATAAGAGGATACAATAACTACCTTTTGTGGAGGACTGAGGCATGCCAGGCAATGTTAGAGGATTACAAATATCTCACAGGAAACAAGTGAAGGTGAGGATGTGGAGAAACTAGAAACTTTGGGCACTATGAGTCAGGGTAGAGAAAACATCTCTATTATTCATTTCTTTACAATCTTCAGTTAGGATTTTGTTCCTCTTTTAAAATTTGAAAAAGGAAAACCTACCTTATTTGTATTTCCAGCCCTACCACAGTGCTGTTTAACAACAGGAGCAATTTCAATCAAAGGAAGGAATATATCGCTTGAATTCAAAAAATCAACTCCACCATGTTGAAATATTTCTGAATGCCTTCTATATATGGTAGACCCTGCATTTGAGGCCAGTACTGTCATATTTTAGCAGGTAGTCATACATTTGCAAACCTGTGGGACTGGGGCTGGAGGTAAAACAAACATGCTTAGCCATTTATAACTAAGAAACAAAGACTTTAAGCATAATATATGTATAATTACTTGTTAGGTCTCAGACCTAAAGCCATCCTGCAGAAAATCATGATATTTTAGAGTTATATATTGTGCATATTTCAACTAATATCTAGCCATCTATTTCCAAAACAAGGCATACAAGATTCCTAGATGCCTTTGGCTACATCCAGTGGTATCAGTTCTAAAATATTCTCTCTTTGGGTTGAGGCATGTTTTAGATTTTTATATATTAAATCTCCTGAAGGAACATTAGCAATCTAAAAGGAGCAAAGAAGATATTTTGTCATATGAGCTTTCCACAGAAACCTCTAAGAGAAATATTGATAAGCATATACATTGTGTGACTAAAGCAATGAGAATCACCATTGTTCCCCAAACCACAGGAGTAACTCTTGTGTACATAAAATATACCCAAACTCACACCGAGGTAGATGTCTTTATGACACTGCTTTCCTGCTCTCTTAAAGGTGGAATTCTCTCTATATATCTATTTTACTATAAAGTACCTATACTTTGTAAACCTGTCCATGTTTTGACTGACTTTCATTAAGAACACTAGAAGCCAGGACCAAACAGTGAGGGGACAGTATGCTGGCAAAATCCAATTTCATTTCCATAGACAAAGTTTGGGTTCAGAGAGGGACAAAACAAATCTGAACATGTCTATTATCTCATTGTATTTCCTTTCATGCTTCTTGCTACAAAGATTCTTAACATACCTGTACAAAGATAGTGATTTGGCTGATAAGGCCCCTCCATCTCCTTAGAGCTATAGCTTTGTGTAAGTTTTTCTTTTTCTTTCTTTTTTTTTTTGACATCAGTTATTTTTATTTTAAAGAAAAAAAA
>NW_004524616.1:3721159-3728472 GCF_000260255.1 Octodon degus
AGGATCCCACGGCCCTTGGTCATCTCACTCACTCACCGGGCCTGAGCTCTGGGTCTATCTGTGTAAGTTTTTCTTTTCACCAAAATAAATCAGTTTATTTATTTCACTTTCACTTTGTCAGTGGAGAGCAAACAAATCTGAGCATATAGACCTAAGTGATCAGTAAAAGTCGATCGAAAAAAATATATAGGGCCGGTGGGATGGCTCAGTGGTCTAAAGCACCTACTCAGAACAAGCTTAGCAAAACACAGGGATCAAGGTTCAATCCCCCAGCACGACATGCCAGCCAGCCCCGCGCCCTGGTGGGCTGAGCTGGCCACACACACACACACACACACACACAAATAAATAAATAAAATTAAAAAGAAAAAAATATATAGGGTAAAGTATGGTCCACTCTGTAAACCAATTTAGCCTTCTTCAACAGGATCATCACCCCCTATGTTTTGTCAAATTGTTTTATGTGGATTCCATGCACATTAACTTCCTTCAACTGTGTAATATTTAAAGCTATTTATATAATGTATTTTATTACATGTGTGTAAGGACAAAAACATTGAGTTTGGAAAATAAATGTCGAACTTCAGTCCAGCTGTGACATTGGGCAGGTCAATTATTCTGTCAAGGCAATTCCCTATCCACTAGACAAAGAAAAAAGTGAGTAAATCTATTCCTTTCCATCTTGAAAGTTTTTGAGTTACCCAAGTGGAAGACCTTTGAACTGTAAAACACTATTAATCACATGCAGAGACAGTCTCTGGAAATCACAATGGTGATAATTTGACATTTACATCTCTGAAGGGAGCTTTTCTCTCTAAAGGGGGGAGAAAAAAAGAAAAAAGGCTGTCAGCCTTAGTTGAATGAATTCTGGAGAACATTTCTAATAAAATTCATTTGTTCTGCAAATCACAAAAACAAGGTTCTAAGGTTTACCCAAGATCACAGAGTATCAGCCTGGGCGAAAGGCAAATCACTAGTTAGGGTGCATTAGCACCGGGGTGCTTCCACCCAGGAGCGTTGATAAAACGTGAAAAAGAACTAGTTGCTGGCAAGGGGGAGTGTTGTGCCACACTTAACATGGCTGTCAGACCGAGCCGCCGCCAGCCACACCCAAGATGGAGGTAAGTGCGGGCCCGTTGCAGCCCCGGATGACAACACTCCGGAATGCCCGAGCGGAGGCGGAAGCGGAAGTGCCTCGGCGCTAGGGGCCTCGCAAAGTGTTTGTGGTGTTTCTCCCTCCTTCTCAACCACAATAACAGACGGAGGGCCCGCGTAAGTGAGGCGGCGGATCCGGGGACGGGCCCGGAGGCGGGAGGTGGAAGCCCGGGCGTGTGCGGCGAGACTTGGGGTCTCAACAGCCCGGGCTCGGGGTCTCTTGCCCCCGCGTGGCCTAGATCTGCGGGGAGAGCTGGGGTCGGACGCGCAGCGCCGGCTTCCTAGGCCTTGCTGGGGTTCCCCCGGCCCGCGAGCCCGCGCTGCCGGCCCGCGTCGGAGCCGCGCTTCGCTCCTGAAAGGGGAGGCTCACTTTCGCCCCTCCCCCTCCCGGGGCGTCCGAACGCCAGGATTTTAACGTTAAGCGGGTGTTAAAGGCCGGGAAATGGATTAAGGCTTTGGGGCAGCTGTTCTAGAGGGATTCCCTGGGCGGAGTGCCCCGCGTAGCACCGTTGAGAGAAGCTGCTGCGCTTCGCGGCTTTGCCAGCTCTTTGGACTCTGTGTGACCTTGTCCGGGTCCTTTACCCTCTCCGTGCCACCACTTGCTTATCTGTAAACTGCACGTGTTGGGTGTCTCCGATGCCCCAGCCGGCTCTGCACGTTCATGTTCGCAGTTGTCCTTTCATGGAGTCTTAGGGATAGATCTGAAAATCATGTCCTTCTTGCACACTGCTTATCTAGGAATTAACTGATGCGAGAGTCACGGTGTTTCTTTCCAGACAGGAAGCCTGAGATTAGGGAAGCTCTGTCCAGAAAACTGTAAATCTAAACCAACAGTGAAATAGTTGAGTAAAAAACAGGAACCCTGGACGTTCCCATTTGCTTGATGATTCACTTCGGGCACATGCCTGCCTTTTTCAGGACTCGAGGTGTCTTGTTTGTGGAAGGAAGGTGCTGGATTAAGTCCCTTCTTAATCTTTTTGCAAACAAGTGAGCCAATAATGGCTCTATAAAGATAGGTTTTCTGGGGGAGGGAGAAATTGGAGTGTGTAAGGTATGTATTTTTAATTGTAGATTTTAAAAAACCCCAGTGCTTATAACTTCTAACTTTGATTTTTCATAAGTACTAGTTCAAGTGGTCAGTCAGACTTTATACTTTTCTGGTTTCAAATTTGTGATGGTGGAATTCCGGTGTCCTTCTGGATTAAAGAATATAGAGGTGTGTATATTTAAATGAGTGTTCGCATGAGATACTCAGTTTTAGTTTAGAATAAGGGTTATTACAGAGAAATAGGCAAGCTAGGTTTCAGTAAAGTTAAGTGGTCAGTGAAGTAAAATTGAACTGCTGCTGGAGGCCCGGATTATTAGTTGGGCAATAGCACGTTTTCTGTGGTTTGGGGCAAGCTCGCTCACTTCTCTGTGCCTCACTTATCTGTGAAGTGAAAGTTTCATCTGGAAGATTTCTAGACCCTTTTCAGGACTGAACTTGTGTGTTTATTTGAGCAGCTTGTTGAATGTAGTCTGATGTTTCTTTAGGCAACAGACTCTCTCCTAGGCAAATCTGTAATACCTCCTGTTAACATTAGGTAAAGTGCAAGATTGCTTTGATATACAATCTTCAGCCAGTAGAAACTAACAAAAGGCTTTAAAAACCTGGAGGTAGGGAAGCCTGCCCAGAGAGAATCATTGAGGCCTGGGAAGTTTTAAATGGGAGGGTAATTCTCTTGGTGAGAGTAATGAAAAGTAATTGGAGTTGTATTGAATTGAAATGGCTGAGGTAAGAAATGTAGAATCGGCCTGTACTCTGAGGCAATAAGCTTCCCGGGGAGAAAGACTTTGTACCACCCACTGCTCAATAGACAGAAAATAAGTAAGATGGACATGGATGGATGGTTAGAGTAAACAAACCACTAGTAAACAAGAAAGAAAGAGAATTGACATCGATTAGATACAGAATAATAAATTGATTCAGAATTGTGAACATTTTATGAAAGAATGTATCCCTCAGTTTAGTTGCAAGATAAGTTGATTTATTGCTCCAGAATGAAAGGCTAGTAAGAAACAAGCATATGCTCCACAGTGCTTAGTGCAATCTGAGGAAAGGAGTGATTAGTAAAGTATGTTTGCTGGGGAGAAGATTGTTGACAAGATAGAACAGATACAAAGTTTTAAGTTGTGACAAGTTTAAAGAGTAAAGATTTTTGTAGATGCCAGTAACTTTTAGAATTTTGAACCTTAATATTGAAATGTTAAAATATTTATGATGGAAATAAACAATTAAAAGGAGATTTTTGCAAGCAGGGAAATGTTGGTGCTTTGATATAAGAAGTGAAGGTACCTCTGAATATTAAAGGTTAAGAGATATAATTTGGGGATCAACCCAAATAAATTTATAGGGTACAGTTTCCTTTGTGATGAGGCAGACATTTGAACTGGCTCAAAAAGGAGAAAAAAATACTTCCTAAAGCAATTGTATTCTTGAAGGACTTTGGTTTAAAGACTACTTTTAAACAACCCAGGCTTAATTAGGTGCTTAAAACATGAGAACAAAAGTAATGCTTGGTGTGGTCAAGGTCTACCAAACAGGCAGCCATGGAGTGGCTACAGGATAACCAGGTGACTAGAGTCTACTGTGTGGGAGCCTAAATTAGATGCTCTACAAACCCTAATTGTGCAGGAGGGTGTGGTCAGAGGCTCTTCAGTCAGAGCATCCTGAAGCCTATCTCCAAGCTTTGGGGCACCACTTTGGAATGCGGAGTGACAGCTGCTGTGACAGAAGATTTGATATTGGGGTGTTCAGTGTAGGCAGGAAAGTCCGAATCTGAACATGAGCTTTAACATTTATATGTGACCTTGGGCTAGTGATCCTTTCTGGTTCTGTTTATCCATCTGAAAATTTAAGGGGCCAGTGTTGGTCAGGAATCTCTAGATGACTGGGAACTCTAAAATTATATTTGTGATCCTGCTTTCAAGAGCCTAGAGAGATGATGTGCAACTTCCATCATATTCTCATATGGGTTTGTATCTATCAAGATAGCTGTAGGGGCTGGAGAGATGGTTCAGTGGTCTAAAGCACCTACTTAGAACAAGCTTAGCAAAGCATCAGGGACCGGTTCAATCCCCCAGCACCACATGCCAGCCCCGCCCCCTGGTGGGCTGAGCGGGCCACACACACACTCACTCTCTCTCTGTCTTTCTCTGTCTGTCTCTCTCTCTCTCTCTCTCTCTCTCTCTCTCAAAAAAAAAAAAAAAAAATAAAAAAAAAAAAAAAAAAAAATAGCTGTGTGACAAGTTTCTGGGGACCCATTCAACTTTTAATAATTATTCAGTGAATCTGAGCCTCCAGAACTTGCTAATCATAGAAATAACATGGTGCTGCAAAACAGAAAATTCAGTGTAAAAATTAAAGTGTAGACTGTATACTGAGGCTACTAAATATGACTTATATTTGTGCATCATGTATATTCTTTTTTGCTTCACTTCTCATGGCTCCTCTGCTAGGCCTCTTCATCTTTCTCTCCTCCTGGTAACTGGAATTTTTTTCTTCCTCCTCTTAAGCTGCATTGCAGTGTACTTTCCTTTTTGTTTTTTTTTTTGTGGGGGGGGGGGTTCCAAGAGAATGTAGAATCAGATTTTGGAGAAAGGAATGGGAAGAAAGAAAACAGAAAGCTCATCAAGACCATTTTCTCCTATTCTTGTTTTATCCTTCTTGTCTCTAAAAAGAAAACAGACTATACTTGCTGGAGAAATGTACTGCACTCACTACTGGGGACTTTGCACAAGATGCTTGGTATTTTTTTGTACAGGGAAACCAAGATAGTATTCCCCAGGGCCTGGGAAGAAATGTTCAGCATATTCTAGTTGGGTCTCCCACTTAAATGAAGGTGATGCCAGCTATAGTTCAGGCAATTTTGTTGTCCTTTCTCAAGACTGAGAATGAATGCAAATAAATGATTCCTTTAGTGAGAAAGCTTTTATCTCCTGAATATTTCTAGAGTCACCTGCCTGGCCTAAAGAGGGCTGGTGGACATCTGCCTGGTTGTACAGCCTGTGGCCAACCTCTGCGAAGGATTAAGAGCGTATCTTTTACTGCAGTTTTCATCCCCACCAAAGGCTTACATGGAGGATTCCCACTCTGTCTGCCAAGTAGATAGCTACAAAATCAAGTCTTTAATTCTGGGCATAATAAAAAAATATGAATACCATCTTAAAATTTTGTTACTCCTGCTAACTTAGGTTTTTTGGTAGTGAGTGTTAGTTCAGACTATAGGCTAACTAGATTTTTGTAGGTTTGCTGATGAGCTGTACATTGTATAGTAACATTTTTGTGAGTGAATATTTTTTAAAATATTCAATAAGTGAACTTTTGTAAATTTAATGATACTTAAAGTGCCAATAATTTAGTCTAAAAGTTAAGGTGTAAATTGTACACTGCACTACTAAATATGACTCACAAAACTACCTTGCAAAATTAAGAATAATCAAATATGAAATCATAAATGGAAAGTGTTAGTGATTCTTATGAATTCAGTAAAACAAAGGGTAAGAGCATGGTCTCTGTAAGTGTTGTCAGAATTTGTGTGTATGTATGTATGTGTGTATGTGTGTATTTACCTGAAGAGTCAGGTAAATACCTATTTTCCTTAGGTTTTCATTTTTTCATATTCCAACCAGAAGCTAAATAACAATTGGCAAGCACTAGTTTTACTCCAAAGGAGTAGGGCCATTCAGAATTTATTCTTTAAGTTGAAGCATGTGCTAAAATACAATAAATAGAGGTCTGATAGGGCTGTTGCTTATTCATAGGTGGATTAGTCGATACTGTTGCAGTTTTTGCATGCTACAAGTAGCCATTTGTCATGTCTTGTGGCTGAGCTCAGTGAGTGCTGTAGGAAACACTGCTCACAGAAATGTAAAATGGTTGTAGTATGGGCCCTCGCTACTAGGTGCATATTGAACAATGGATAATATATAGATACACAGTTTAGGGTTTATTATGAAAAGAGCCAGAATTGAGGCAAAAGTGAGATCCTTTTCATAGCAGAAAGGACCAAAATACTGCACAGTTGCTGTAGCAACACATGAAGTTCTACAGGGAGCACAGATGAAAGAGAAGTCTTCAGAGGAGATTAAACATTTAAGTTAGCTCTTAAAGGTCACGTAGCGATTCTTATGCAAAAAAGGGGGAAGACCATTCCAGCCACTGTTCAGTAACTTACTGCAAAAAAAAAAGTATATAACACGATATAAGATTGGTACTGTTTCATAGAAATCTTTAATGACCTTTTCAGTGAGGGTTCATCTAATGTATTTTATGTAGCTCTGCATACTTATCATTTTGAGAGCTCTTTATTGTTCATCCAGGAGCATACTGCAACTTCTCTTGCCTTTTGAATTATGCTCTGTGTTATTTCCTATATGCTTCGTCTGGAGGTCTTAGAATATTTTGAGTTTGTATAACTGGAAAATATTTTAGTTTTCAAAGGTGTGTTTGCTAAGTATAAAATTCAGAGTGGACAGATTTTTTTTTTCCTTTCAGTCCTTTAGTCTAGTTTCTTACACACTTGATCTTTTTTTTTTTTCCTTTCTAATGTGGAATAAGATGCTATTTAATTTTGAGCTATTTTTTATGTATATGCTTTAATGATTTTTTTCTTTACAATAAGTTTTGGACAATTTCATTTTTGTGCATCTTGGTATGATTTTATTCAAATTTCTTGTGCAAAAGGTTCATTTTTCTTAAAAATGTGTTATAAGTTCAACTAAATTCAGAAATTTTAAATCTTTAAATGTTTATTGCCTACCCCATTCTACTTGGAGAATTCTAATTATGTGAATATAAGTTTCTTGATTTTGACACAGAGTAAACTATTATTGACTGATCTGTGATTTCTCCATTTTTATATTGGACAGTTTTTATTATATTCATTTAAGTTTGTAAACAATTTATTTACAGTGTACAATCTATTAATCTCATGCTATGTATTCATTTCAGAAATATTTCTCTAAAAATCACTCTTCTACATATTATCTTTCACATTTCAATATTTGTCTGCAATTTTTAATATATGTAATTACTGATTTTCAATAAAGTTAATAAAAAATGCTGAAAAAAAAGAAAGTGGAAAAAACTCTCAAACAATAAAAAAAAAAAAAAAAAA
>NW_004524616.1:3728572-3773144 GCF_000260255.1 Octodon degus
AAAAAAAAAAAAAAAGTAACTTACTGCAGAAGAAAGACCTGTATGTGTTTGGTAAGACTGAGCAGGTTGTGGTGCTGCTGGAGTGAGAATACTGCAGAGTGAATGGTGTACCCTGAAGGATGAGGCGGTGTCTTATTTTTTTCTTGTTGCAGAGGCGAAGTGCTTGACCCCAGAATTAAGGAAGAAAAGGTTTATTTAGCTCCTAGTTTGTGGAGGTTTCTGTCTGTAATCAGCTGGCTCCAAGGGTGGGTGGCATGGCCCAGGGGCAACCGCTCAAGGTGGCAGAGGACAGCAAAAGGAGCAAGAGTAGAAGAGGTTGGGGCAAGCTCTTTTACATTAAATGGAGGCTACCTGCCTCACCTTGTCCATGGTCTCCTCCTGCACATGCTGGTGGTGTTTACCAAGTGAAGGCCCTGGCCCCTGCTGAGTCACTTAGTTATCCCCCTACATTTCTCAGGTTGACACAATGTATCCAGCATTTCAGTTGGAAAAAGCTTGGCCCTACAACAAAGATTTGGCATCCAGGAACCAGGATTTCTTGTAAACTGATTTTTTGTTTGCTTGTTTTTCCAAAGAAATAACACTCATGGCTAATCTAAAAATTTTACATAATACAGGAGAATATGAAATGAAAAATAAGTTTCTCACTTTACTATCTCTGTCCTCACTCAGACTTAAGCACTGTTAATATTTTTTTATGGATCTTTTCAAAATTCTGTGTCCACCAGGTGCCTGTGGTCATGAATCCACACACAGTTCTAAAATTGCATTTCTTTGGCTTCCCAGGCTGTAGGTGATTAAAAGCAACAGATTGAGGGGTGGGATAGGGAGAGACAAGGAGGCTGATACGTGCAAGAAATGAAAGCATGCATCATTACCTTTGAATGAGGGAAGAGACCATAATACACACATAGACAGGCCCGAGGACCGTGAGCAGTCACTTAGTTTAGCATTTTCCTCTCCCTTACTTCTAAGCAAAGGAATCATAGGGACACCATGCACTTTGGTGACCTCTACCCAGCTGCTGTCCACCTCCCTTCCAAGGGACTGGAGCTGTTGGAGTGTGGGAATACCACTCACTCTTACAGTATTTCTGTGGGTTCCCATCGTGTTGTGGCCTTTGAGTCCTGCAAGCAATTCAAACTCATTATCCTTTTCCTTGTTACCTTCTGCACCCTAACACTTTTGGTTTTGTTTCAGTTCCTTGTTAGAACAAAAAGCTCTTTCCCAGGGTGAAAGAACAAACACAGGCTATTTGCACCTTTAGGAATGCTTTGCTTCTTCTCTATTCCTTCTTTGCATTGTTAATTTCTGCTTTTCCTTTAGATACCTGTTTCTTCCTTAGGAAACCCCAGACTCAGACTCCCTTATCAAAAGCTACTGTTTACTTTCTTTATAGGATTTATCTCAATTTGTAATTCCAAGCTGATTTACTTGGTTATTTGGTTATCTGTTTTCACTTGCCCCCAGCATCCTTTGTTCACATTGCTAGACCCATGGTAGACATTCAGAGTAAGTACATGGGATGTAGGGTGATCTGACTGCAACATCTGTCACCCCTATTGATCACCAGGGTTGATTGGCTGAACTAGCTGGCCAGGCAGGTGTCCCCTTCCTCCCTTACCACTTGTACATCCCTCCTGAAGCTGCACACTACTAGATCAAAGAGGACAGCCACCCATAGGAGGACTGTTCGCTTCATCAGGGGTATAGAAGTAGCTTTGCTCCCCTGCTGGAACCTCCAAATAAGTTCTCAAAATAAGTACATGAAGCCATGCCTAAAATAATGAAACTTTAAATGAACTTCCTTTCTGCTGTCAACCTAGCCTGCTTTTCTATCTATAATATCTTGACTACTAAATAGACCAACATTTCATATAAACTCTTTTCTGGTCTGCTATTATTAAAATATTTCCACATTGACAGTTGAGTACTTCTTTACTTTTTTAGCCTCCTTGGAAAGATGATCTCATTATGTAGTTGAGGCTGGCTTTAAACTCATGGTATAGCCTCAGCTGGCCTGAGCTCCTGGTGATCCTTCTAGAGAGCTGAGTTAAAGACAGGCACCACTAGAGCTGCTTTGTAAACACTGTTCTACAAAGGTTTTAGTAGGGAATTTTGGCTTGGGTTTGGTGTATTGCTTTTGCTTTATTCTGTTCTCTGCTTGCTTTTCAGGTGCTTTGAACCCAGATAACCAGGAGAAGAGATTTGCTTTCATACTAGAGAGAACACAGTAATGGGGCCACGAAAGAAAAGTGTTAAAACGTGTCTCATAAATAATGAAAGCCCAGAGGAAGTGATACCGGATGAAACAAAGGACTACATGAATCAACTTTCACATGAAGTACTTTGCCATATATTTAGGTAAGATTTTGTTAGGTTGAATTCCATCTTCCTGGAATGTAAAAGAACAAACCCTAGTGCTCTACTTTTTAATGTGGTTACCACTAGCTCTATGTAGAGTTTAAATTTAAATTACTTGGGCCAGGAATGTAGCTCAGCAGCACAGTGCCTACCTCCCATTGCAAGGCCCTGTGTTTGATTTTTCAGTACCAAAAAAGAAACTAGAAAGAAAAAAAAAAAAAAAAGACCCCCTCCCTCCTGTAAAACTTAAGTTACTTGAGAGGCTGAAACAGGGGGATCGCAAGTTTGTAGTAAGGTATGTCTCCATAGATAAACGGGAAATTTATGCTCAGTTGTATTAGTTGATGTTTCAGGTGCTTATTAAACATTATAGAAACACTTGCATAGAAACATTAAACAGTGTGTGTGACTTTTTTCAACCTTACCTGCAGTGAGAAACCTGTTTTGTTGAATGTACACATATATGGAAGTGGTTAAAACAAAAACTTTATGTGGGAGGGGGTTGTAGCTAAGCAGTAGAGTGCTTTATTAGCATCTGCAAAGCCCTGGGTTCCATTCTTAGTACTGCCAAAAAATAAAGATTTGTGAAAAAATGCCCATTGTCCTGTATGCAGTGTTTTTGTCTACATTAAAATTTTTATTAATATAACATTTTTTCAAAAAACAAATTTAGAAGTTTTTTTAATTAAACTGCATTACAATAGCAGATATGTATGTGGCTAGAAATAGAAAAATTGTGCCATTGCAGATTTTATTCCTTCTTGTTGTCTTTATTACAACATTCTAATAAATATAGTCTGACATCCCTAGGTTTACTGTTTACTAGTGGTGGACCAGTGATAGATGCAAAGGTGGTATAAGAATTCTATGAGACAGTGCTTTTGAAGCACTCATTGCATTTCAGGCACTCATTGTGTGACATAAATGTCTGTTCTCTGTTAGTAATTTTTTTCATGTTGCTATGTAGTATTTGTAATTACAATTATAGTCCCTGCTTCCTGTCCCTTCGAATGTGTATGTACAGTGTGACATAGTTGCCATTTCTCTTATTAACCACATACGGATTTTTCCAGCTTTTCTCTTTGTTGTAGTTGTAATTGCAATTTGGTTTTCTTTCCTTTTTTTTTTTTTTTTTTTAATTTTTTTATTTTTAGGGAAGGGTCTATAGGGTGTTTAGGGTCTCACTACTAGATAGGACTTGTAGTGATGCGCCTGTTTACAGCCTCCCAAGAGCTTGGATTACAGATGTGTGCCACCATACCTAGTCTCAGTTGCTGACTCAGCGCGCCTCGGGGGGCAGGACTGGTATGGCAGGCCCGGGGATCAAACTCCCAGCCCCTGCACCTGCTTGCAGGTGCTTTAATCTGCTGAGCTATTTGGCCGGCCCAATTTTCTAAGCATTTGAATTTGTTTTACACTCTTTATCTAGAAAAAGTTCTTATAAATGAACTGAAATTTTTAGTGTGTTGATTTTTTACAAGTACTGGACATAGCAGTGATAAAATTATTTTAAAGAACTTTGGGTACTTCATTTTTGTCTTCTAATAGACATCTATTTTAGTCTTTATCTTCTACAGTTCATTATTTTGTGACATACATAGTTGTTTAGTTCTGTCTGAATATAAAAGCCCAATTAAAATAATAGGTTTTTAAAAAATAATGATTTAGGGTAAATAGTTAGATTTGGTGTTGATGAAGATAGCTAGACAGAAGGGGAAAAGACAGAAATATTAGACTGTGTAGATTCAAATACTTGTGATTTAGTTCATAATAAAAGTGATATTCAGATAAAGAAAAGATGGGTATGATTATTTAATGGTAGTATCATATCTATAAACCACTTGGAGAAAGAGATAAAAACCTGTCTTCATTTCTTACCTTATACCTAAAATGAAGAGTTAAACAACAAAGCCATTATAATTCTGAAAGAAAATATAAATAAAATTGCTTTTAGGGTGGATGTTAGAAATTTTTCAGTGATCATTGTGTGCTATATACCTCTCCTGAATTGTACTGTACTCTATAAAGATATATAAGTATGTCCAGTAAAATAGTAAGTTTTAAATGTTAAGATTATGAACAAATTAGACCATTTTAATTTGAAAATAGGTCAGGTAACATTTTGCAGTTAAATAGAATATTCAAATAGTAGGGGTGAAATCAAGTAGAGAATCTTATCCTGGGTCTAATGAAGAAAACATACAGCAAATTGGCAGAACATAAAATGCACATTTTCACCTGACTCTAATCCTAGCAATCAAGGAATATAGGGCAAGAGGATCACAGTTTGAACCCAGCTGGGCAACTTACTGAGATTCAGTCTCAAAAGAAACATTTTTATAAAAGGTAGGGGATGTAGCTCCCCTAAAAAGGCAGAATGAAAGAAGAACCATGAGTTCTTGTGAGATTTTTGTTCTAAAGATAAACAGATCTTTTTTTTTTTTTTTAGGCTTCTAAACTTTTATCTATATTTTTACCTGTTCTAATGGTCTGTTAACTATTTAACATGTGCTCATGAAACAAGAACTTGGGCACTCTTTAAAAGAAACCTAAGTTTGCATTTTTTCTAAAGTGTGAAACAATGTTTATATGCCTTTTGAACTTTGCTAGCTCTTACGTATCTGTGTAAAATACACCTTTTTCTTCCTAGGAATAATATGAAGTAAAGTCATCTTAATTTTTTTTTTAAATTACTGATCTGTTTTTATTAAAAGGAAGTATAAAATTAACCCAGAGAGTATTTTAACTAAGAATCAGTTATTTGGAAAAAAATGTTGAGGTGGCAAAGCGATTTAGGATAAAAATGTGTAGCCGTGTAGTTTCTGAAAATTACTTATAGTTAAGTTATAGAGATGGTTGGTCAAGTTGTATCTAACAATGCTGTTTTGGTAGGAAATTTGATAGGATTCTAGTTCATTTTAAAAAAGAAGAGAGAATGGCAAGAGGTAGAAAAAAATGGAGCACGTAAATATTTAACACACATAGCTAGACTTTCTAAAGTTAGCATAATTTCTAGAAATTAGAGTCTGCCCCAACTGTTGACATCCATTTTCCCACTGTACCTTGCTGCTTGGCTTCGCAGGTCTAACTTTCTGACCCAATTTCATTACTTATAAAGTGGAATAAAGATAGTGTCTGCCAGATTAGTGAAGATTCTAGAGGGTAATGGAAGATAACAATCAGCTGGAATTTGAAGATAACATAATGAAGGGATTATATACAAAAGAGTAGATAGGGTTGAATGAAGCAGTAAGGGAATTGAAACTCTTCTAGGTGCCACATAGCCTCAGGAAGCCAGCATTACTATGTCTAGCTCTTTCTCTGGCACTTCTCAATAGCAAAGTCAGCTGTAAGACTTGAGGGCTAGCAGCTACTTAGTTTGTAAGGTCGTGTGAAGCAGACCACAGGTTAGCATTTATGATGCAGTGTAGGCTCAAGAAGTAACTTGTACTTTAAAAAATCTGTGTGTGTGTGTGTGTGTGTGTGTGTGTGTGTGTATAAGGATGTTAACGGAAAGAGATGAAATTTTTCTGACTTCAGAGTCTACACTGGTATTTGAAATAAAGTACAAGTAACTAAAAACTTTCAGGAAGAAAGAGATAATAAAGGAATTGGGAAGGAGGAAGCTGTGGGCCAAATGAAGTGTCCTCACTTAATAATACTCAGCCCCATACTTATATCACTGTGTATAACATGAAAGGATGAAAGGTATAAAAGATTGAGGAGAAGTTATATGTTATAAAACAATATGCATATACATTGATGGAGAAATTGTTAGTGTTTCTAGGAGTAGGGCCAAGGGATGATTGAGAAGAAAGGGAGTCAGTAACAGGAAAGAGATTATGTAAAAAATATCAAAATAATACTGGCCATATTTAAGTTGCTTAGTTTTGTCTGATCTTTTTTACCTTTCTTTATCATCATAACTTGAAAAGCACTGTTTTCTCACTGTCTCATTATTGGGGCACGACACCCAGCACCCACAACTTAAAGGCGGAAAGGTATATTGTGGCTTAACAATTTTTAAAGGAGTCAGTTCATAGTTGACTGGCTCTGAGTCAGCAAGGCCAAGGTGGAAGGGCCGGAGCACAGGACAGCTGTCCATCCCATGACACACAGGGTATGACTTTGGAGGTCATGTGCCCAGTGACTGCCTCTTCCAGCCATGTGCACCTTCCTAGCAGCAGGGCAGCTATGACTGTGTTAATGGGTTAGTCCACTGGTGAGCATGCTATGCCTATGACCCATTCACTTTTCCTGAAGCCCACTTCTGAACAGGCAGACAGACATTCATACTATGCACTGTTTTTATCTTTCTTCCTTTATTTATTTATTTTAATTTTCTTTACCCAGGGAAATTTCAAAGAAGATAGGTTTTATTACATGCCCTATGGAGAGTTCAACACTTTCAGTATTTAAATATTGCTGACTTAACCTGTTGAACCTGTGTGGTCTAGGCTTGTTAGCTGTGCAGCGCTGAGTGTTCTAAGATCTCATTTCGTTTGAAGGGTAGGAGAGTGGAGGAAGGAAAACATAGTGAAAGGAAGTATGTACCTACTTGATAAATATGAGTTTCTTTCTCTCACAAAAGGTACCTCCCTCTGCAGGATATCATGTGTATGGAATGTCTTTCCCGGAAGCTGAAGGAAGCAGTGACCCTATATCTAAGAGTTGTGAGGGTAGTGGATCTCTGTGCGGGACGTTGGTGGGAATATATGCCCAGTGGTAAGTATGTTTAGCCTGTAAGGTATAGTAGAGCCCTTTTGGAGAGTGACCGTGATTCCATGAAATACACCACTTTGTCTTGAGAAAAGCAATCAAGTCACTTTGTTTGTAAGGAGGTTGAATTTTATCCAAATTGCTCACATTGGCTTTACGTGGGTAAAATGCATTTTGCTTGAAGTTTTACTGTTTTAGTGGCCTGTTATTTTCATTTCCTTATCCTTAAGTAAGCATCTTCAGTGTGTGACATACATATATGATTGGATACTTAATAAGCTCTTAATCACTACATGTGATAAATACACGTGTGTCATATTGGACAGGGTGGCCTATATTCTTTGGTGTAGGTTTTCTGGTGAACAGTGACATTCTCCATCATAGTTTTCCTCTATACTCAAAACGTTGCTCCCTGGTTAAATATTTGTCCACTACTCTAAAGTTACTTAAATAGAGCACAGGAATTGCACTTCTGAGGCTCAGATTTCTTCAGTTGTTTTTAAAAGCCCACTTTAACTGGGCATGATGATACACATTGGTATGTAACCTTAAGCACTCAGGAGCCTGAGGCAGATGTCTTACAGTTTGAAGGCCAGCCTGGGCAACTTAGCAAAACCCTGTCTGAAAATGAAAAGTAAAATAGATATGAGGTCATAGATATGGGGTGTTAGAGCCATTACTAAGCATGTGCAAGCTCCAGGGCTCAATCTCCAATTGAAAAAAATCTTTCACTGGGTCTTAGATATACTCAAATCTGAGTTCTCCAATTCTTCAGAATTAGCAGCCTGAACTACAGCAGATGACCTCAGAGACAGTCATGAAAGAAAATTGATGATTTTAGCTAAGCAAAACACCTCTGAAAGGGAAGAATTGAAGAGGCCCAGTCAATACTCCCTTTTGGTTAAGGCCAGTACAATAATTGGTGCACTTCACTGTTTTAACAGTTCCGAAGCATTTCTGATTGTCCTTTTGCTATACTGTCCAGATCATGAGACTGAAAATATGAAGATGCAGAGAGGGATTAAAAACAAAACAATACAAGCCTTAACTGAAATACAAAGCTAAGGAGATGATTCTTACTCTATAGGACAGATCAGACCACCCCTTGGATACTAGAATGTTATGCAATGTGAGGTCCTGTGCTTTTCACCTCTCGTAGTTAGCCAGAAAGAAGAATATTGCAGGTACCTGGGAGTGGAACTTAGCTGATGGAGGCATACCATGGCTATCTTTAAATCCTTAACAAATCATTCTAAGGGGAAGAGATTCTTCTTATTCCAGAGAGGGATCATTTATGTATAAAGTCAAGAAGTAAGGTGATGCTAAAATGACTGTCTTGCTCTTAGATTTGCTGTTGTAGATATTAAGTCCGCAGTGCTCAGGTGGGATCAGTGCTCTGTAGAGACAGAACGACTGTCGGGTACATGGTACAATCTTAGTATTGACATTATTCTTATCAAATTAGGAAAGAATTAGTATGCATTGTTCTGATACATACCTGTGTACATATGTTCTGATACATACCTGTGTACATATGTTCTTTCCAGAACATTTCTGCCAAGAATATTAAAGAGAAGTGGAGCATTCTCTAGCCTAAGAGATCAAACTATCTTTTCATTAGTAACATCTTGGAGTTTGTTCGATTAGTTTATTAGTTTATTAGTACCACCCCTCAAGAGTTTAGTATTTTATGGTTTATATATGGAATTTCTTTCGAGACTCAAACCATTTGTGTAAAGAAAGTAAAACTCCCATTTATGGTGAGAGGTAGCATATATAGTATGACAAAAGAAAATAAACTTCAGTAGGGTACTGACTTGGTAGAAGTCTGGTACTGCCACTTGGTAACTCAAACTCCCTATTTCAATATTTACGTTTGTAAATGAAGTGATAACTTTTTCACTTAGGAGAATAAGTGGGAAAATGTTTTAAATAGTTCATTCAGTAAGGGTTATTGTACAAGGGAGTAATTAAAACTGCTAAAATTACAGGTATGAAGTAACCTCCAAGGTCACATTTTACCAGACTTAACTTTTACAATTCTCAATTAGCATATTGGTAGTGGCCCTGTACAAGCAGAATAGCTTTTGAAAGCTGGTACTTCAGACTTGGTCATTTGATTCTTCCTTTTATTTTTGAGAGTTGATATTTCTGTTGTTAATGAGCAGACAGTTGGCTTTCAGGCACCTTCCATGGCCCCAGGAATAGATAAACTACCATCTCTATGTCACTTGTCTGCTTGCCCTTTGAGTCAGTAGCGCCTGCTGCAGAAGTCATGTGCGTTTTTCTGCTCCTGTCTAGTTGGTTTCCTGCAGGGAGCACAGCTTGCTAAGATAAATGACTCCCTGTCAATTCAGTGTTCTTTTAGTTTGGATGACGTATTCTTTTAGCCAGCTTTCACCTATCGTTCAAAAGAAAAACTGCCTGATATGGCAGGAGTTATAGTGAAGTAGAGAAGTGGATCCCATCAACAAGGTGGGGTCAGGTGTGTGGCCCTGTCCAGTCCTCTAAGTGCTTGTATCCACATCTTCTTGGTTAAATATGTGGTGTTAGACTTTCATGCCTTAAAAGGAACAACAAAAGGCAGTAAGAAATTAAAAGCCTTAGGAATAAAGAAGCACATCAGGGTATGTAGAGAGGCTTACACATTTCCTGTGGTACAGAGGAGTATATCTTCTGTTGTAACCATCTGCTCAACTCTTGTGTTAATGCTGGCTTATGAAAAATTTAAAAATAAACTTTTATTTGATGAAACTAACAGTACCTAGTAAATGTTCATGAACAGAAAGATGCACTTGGCTTTAATGACTTCTGAACTTCTCAGGCTTCACAGATTCCAGTTTCTTAACACTTTTGAAGAAAATGCCAGATGTTGAACAGCTCTATGGCCTGCACCCTCGGTACTTGGAGAGACGGAGAGTAAGGGGCCACGAAGCTTTCAGCATTCCGGGTGTCCTAGAAGCTTTACAGGCATGCCCAAACTTGGTGGTGAGTACACCTTAGGCTTTGATGTCAACTGCTTGATCATATAATGGATCAAAAAAATAATAGAAGCTGTTTACTCACACATAGATACTAACCACAGCTAACTTCTCACTTCCATCACCTAGTGTCTTGTGATACTGAGATAAATGTGTGGAATGTTAATGGAAAAGCCTTTCTTATGCTTGCTTTGGTGCTGTTTTATAGGGTGTGGAAACATCACATTTGGAATTAGTAGAATCCATTTGGACGTATATGCCACATGTTCATATTTTGGGCAAATTTCGTAATCGTAACGGAGCATTTCCAATTCCTCCTGAAAATAAACTGAAAATTCCTATAGGAGCCAAAATTCAAACTTTACATTTAGTTGGTGAGTATTAGTTCATAGGTCACTTGCAACTCCTTAGAATGTCACATAACTAAATATTTACTAAAAAGAAATAATGAAGATAGTTTGTTGATTGATGAAAGCCAAGAAAAACAAGTGCTTATTATTTAGATTTCTATAACAATTCAGGCTTCTCAGTAAGACCTCTCAGGGGACAGTACCACTCTATGATTAATCTGTTCCTTTCTTAAAGATGGATATTTTTAGAGTTTCATTTTATTTTGTTCCAGAATGTTGTCCTGAATTTTGTAACATCTGCCCTTTAGTCCTCATTCTGCCCTCTAGAGAGGGTCTCTGTAGTACAGTTTTTTTGTGATGATAGAGATGTTCTACATTTGTACTATTCAGTGGGATAATGCAGTGTCGCTAGTCAAACAGAGGAACCCAATTTTTATTTTGTTAATTTATTTAAATTTAAATAGCTAGATATAGGTAGCTGTTACTTCAAGTAGATGGTGATGTTTTATCTAGAACATCACCAATAAAAAAATCTTAGCTGTTTACTTATGTGTATATTCTCCAAGCAAAAAAATTACCTTATATTCTTCATCCCAGAACCAACAGAAAACTCCTGCTACTTAAGTTTGTCCCTAAAGCATGGAAATAGGTTGGTCTTATTCCAAAAATATTTTCTTTGCATTAGTCCCAGTGTATATCCTTCATCTAAATATTCTTTGAAGTTCTCTAGGGGCTGGGGAGATGGCTGAGTAGAATAAGCACTTCCCTGGCAAGCACAAGGGTCTGAGTTCAATCCCCGGTTCCGCAAAAAAGAAAAAGAAATTCTCCAAAATGTGAACTAAATTAAATTAGGGCAGATATTTTTCTCTAATTTGCTATCTTTAGCTTAGTTTTCTAAAAGCAGTTTTGGGGGGTCCTGTATTAATACAGTTTGACTGTATATATTTATATTTCATTCCATATAGATGGTGATATTTAATCTAGAACATCACCAATAAAAACTCCTAGTTGTTTACTTATGTGTATATTCTTCAAGCAAAAAAATTACCTTATATTCTTCATCCCTGAACCAACAGAATTGGTTGTTTGGAATATATTATGTTCCAAATATTATTCTTATTATTAAGGAAGTTCCAAAAAACTGGAAATTTCTGAAACTGTCAGATGGTAAAACAGAGGTAACAGGAATGATAAGGGTTAGGTCTTAATATAAGAGTTATGTCAGGGCTGGCCTTGATAGCTCAGCAAACTAAAGCGCCTGCTTATACAGAGCATAGCAGCTGGGGTGTGCTCCCTGGGAGCACAGAGACAGCAATGGAGACTGGGCGTGGTGGCGCAGGCCTATAATCCCAGCACTTGGAAGGCTGTAAACAGGAGATTCACTACAAGTCCGATCTTTGTAGTCAGACCCTCAACACCTTGTAGATCCTGCCCTAAGTACAGGGGGAAAAAAAGTTATGTGGACAACTACGGAAAAAGAGTGAAGATTTCTAGCAGCCCTTCATTTATAAGATAAAGGAGTGATCCTAATTAGGTATTGGAATATCTCGTTTATAATATAAGCTTTTTAAGATCAATGACCACTTTTATGTCTGTTTTATATCTTTTGTATGTCATAATTCATTGCGAAGATTAAGTTATATTAAGCTAATTTATATGATTGATTCAAGAGGTTAACACTGTGATGGTGGTAAAGTGCATCACTAAGCATAAACAGGAAATGGGTAATTGGGTCCTTTGTTTATAGACCAGCACTACAGGAACTGGATTAGGCCTAGGGTTAACTCTCTTTGGACATGTCTGAAAAATGTCCACCTCAGAGTTCCTAATCAGTACAGCAGTGGTAGCGTCTTCAGAGTGCTTGCTAAACTGTGTGAATCTGAATCTTAATCTGAACGTCATGTTCTCTAATTTTTCTTTCTTTGGTCTCTTCCCCAGTTGTTTTCATCTCTACAGTTTTGCTTTCAGTAACCTACTTTCATTTTGCATCTTCTGGATATATGTATCCTGGAAGAGTTGCAGCAAGAGAAAAACTTACATATATATATAATGTAAAATCGCTTCTTAAATCTTTTTCTAAACAATTAAAGTAACAAACTATTTTTTCCGAGCCTGTTTAAATAAACCAAACTTGGTGTACTTTTATTTGTTCTAATAAAATTCTCCTTGAGAGGCAAATTGTCAGTTTGAAAAGTAAGCTCCTAAACTTGAATACAGAGTATTTTTGTGATTTTCTTGTTCTTTTTTATTTATTTATTTTATTGTGCTTCAGGAGTGAATGTTCCCGAAATTCCCTGTATCCCAATGCTCAGGCACCTTTACATGAAGTGGGTGAGACTCACTAAACCACAGCCGTTTAAAGACTTCCTTTGCATCAGCCTAAGAACTTTTGTCATGAGGAACTGTGCAGGTAATGGCCACAGTTATGACAGACTTAACCATAGTCTTCAAAAAATGATCTAAAGCAAACCCCATGGCTACTACAGTGTGTTAAAATTATTTTATGTTGTTACATATGTTTTATGACTTAGCTCGTGAAGATAAAAGAACTTGTTTTGCTTTAAAGATATTAATAAAAATAAAGATATTAAAAACATGATTTGTTTTTGATATTGCCAAAAAAATGCAGCAACAAAAATGGTACACTGTATTCCTTAGAAATAATACTATTGTTTTCAGATTTTAGTCTACTTTCTTTTTTTTCTGGTCTTTTCATTATCTTCCTGTAAATAGTAGTCTGACCTAATCAACCTTATCTTGCGCTTACAGCATTTCTGCCTCCTTTCCAAGGTACAGCTGTTTATTTTGACACTGTTATGCGATGTTCATTGGCAGTGTCTTTTCTTATATTATTGCTGTTTTATTCTGAGATACTTATCTCCATATTTTTCTGTGTATATGCTTGAAGGTCTCCCCTTTCAACTTATTTTTTATCTTTTCTTTATTGGGGAATGTAGCAGATCTTATTTTGATAGATTCTGCTTCCTGATTCAATTGTAGGCCATCAAAGCACAAGACCATGTCTTTTATGATGTTCCAGAGTATTCAGAATAGCCCTAAGTACATAAGAGATGTCTAAGTGGTTGCACTTTTACTTAATCACATTTTCATTTTGGATTTCCCCTTTAGTTTTTCTAACATTCGTAAGTGTTGGACTTTAGTATATTTGTAGGAAACACTACATACTAAAAAAATCCTTGTACTGAATAAGTGCATGGCTAACACCATTTTATAATAAGAATTTAAGATCACAAAGAGCTAAAAGGTTGGTTGTCATTTGAAGACAGTTTATAAGTTACTCATTTCAGTTGTTGATTTGAAAATTTATCTTTAAGGCAGTTTGTATTATTTCATAAAGATTTTTTTTTTTTCTTCCAAGGGCCCACAAATTCCTTAAAATACGTCCCATTAGTAACAGGCTTATCATCTGCCCGAAACTTGGAGCACTTAGAAATGGTTCGCGTTCCTTTCCTTGGAGGTCTTATCCAACATGTAGTTGAAGACAGTTGGAGATCAGGTATCTTTTTTTCTTTAGTTACTAAATATTTTAAAAATCAATTTCAAAAATTCATTAAGCTTTTGTTTAACTTCGCTGTTTAGAAAGAAAAGACTTGTCAGCTGTTGCATTTTGGAGACTTAAGTATCCATGAGCATGGGCTAGTATTCATTTCCTTTTTATGCATGAGAAATCGTAAAATCGACAGTAGCATTAATAAAGCATGTTTTCTGGCTTGTTATTACTTATTACTTAATATAATCCCTTTCATTGTATTGGGAATTGCCAGGGATTTCTAGTACCCTGTGGTGATAAAAGATGATTTGGATACTCTCAGCCTCCAAAAAGAGCTTAGCCATTAATGGTGTTTTTTGTTTGTTTGTTTGTTGTTTGTTGTTTTGGTATGAGAAATCGAACCATTAGTAATGTTGATGTTCGTTTGTTTAGTACTTTATGGTATTCAAAATGTTTTTATGCCTATCATTTTATGCCTGTTCATCAGATGATGATGACTTTTAAAAGAAAGATAATTTAATTTTTAGAACCTTCACCTATAGCTAAATAATGGTAAGTGCAGTTATACTTTGTGCTGCTAATCATCTTATTGCAAAAGGAAAGATTTGCTAGACAGAAAAATTAAACTAAAAATCTAACATTTGGGTACATAAAGTGGATAATTCTTTAAAAGCATCGTTAGTCATAAATAGACCTGTAGTTAGCACTGGTAAAGTATAATAAAAGAGTAAATAGTACACATGTAGAATATTTTTTAGTTAAGTCTGGAGTAAGTATACTTCATGACAGTGAGTCTGTGGGCTGGAACAGACTCCCTCCAAACCAATAGCATAATCATCACAGTCAACTGAATAGGAGGAAAAGAAGGTTATCATGGTCCATTCAGTAGAGAAAAGACTTAGAGAGAGGTGTCAAAAGCTAAGCAGGGTCCCAAAAGAGAAACAAATAGACTGCCCTCTTCTAGTTTATATGTAACTAGTTTGTATGTAGCAGGACCCTACTGCATGTTTTTATGTTATACTAAGGAATCAGCGTTTTTCACACAAAAATTAAGTCCAAATGGTCCAAATAGGAAAAATGAACATTAAAATTTTTATTTTAAAAAATATCTTACCTTGGTAGGCAGATTTCTTGGGGTAGAGAGGAGGTGGTGTGAGAATCATACTCAAGACCTCACACTTTTCAGCTATGTCTGTAGCCTTAGGCAAAGATTTCTTTCTTTCTTTCTTTCTTTCTTTTTTTTAAAAATGTATTTGGTACAGGGTCTACAGGGACTACAGGGTCTCAGTACGTAGATCAGACTTGTAGTGATCCTCCTGTTTACAGCCTCCCAAGTGCTGGGGTTACACGTGCGCGCCACCACAGCCAGTCTCAATTGCCATCTCGGTGCTCCCCAGAGGCGAGCCCCAGCTGCTGCACTCTGCTTAAGTAGGCGCTGAGCTATCTGGCTGACCCAAGATTTCTTAGACAGGTCACCAAAAAGCACATACCATTAAAAAAGTTAATAAATTTGACCACGTTTAGATTAGAAATTTTTATGAAAATGCTTGATTAGAAGATAGAAAGCCAAGCTATACAATAAGAAAAAGTTCTTTGAATGTGGACATCACATATGGGACTGTGTTGGGAATATATAAGGAATTCCTAAAATTAGAATACAACCCCATGAAAAAAAAACAGAGGAACAGAGGTAAGACTTGATTGGAAAATCTCACATAGGAGGTTATCTTACTAGATATAAGCATGTCTCACAGACAAGAAAAAAATGATGAATTTTACTAAACATTAGGGAAATGCAAATTAAACCAGTATGACCTGTAAGTACAAACATTGCCAACACAGATATGTGACTGATAGGAAAAAGACAAGCAGTATAGTTGGCTAGAATGTAGAGGAGCAACAGGGCCTTTTTATGGATTGCTGGTGAGTGTTCGATCTATTGGGCAGTGTCTGCTCACATCAGCCATATATACATAACAAGTTGCTTTTCTGGGTTTAAACCCAACAGCAGTACATACGTATATGTTCGCCAGTAGGAGTATTCAAGATGGTTCATAGAGGCACTATCCCTAGCAAATCCAAAATGGAAACAAGCTCCATGTCTGTCAGCGATAGAATGATAATTGAAGTGTGGCTATGGAATACTTTGCAGTGATGTGAAAGAACAAATTTAAACTTTTACTGGCAATGGTACAGATGAATTTCATAAAAAATAAAGAAAAGTACATTGTGATTTTATTTATAAAACTACAAAATGCACAATGCACAAATCAATCCTGGGTGAAAAGTCATTGAGCTTTACATTCATAATTTGGGTCCTCTAGTTTCTTAGAGATAGCATGTTTTAAAAACTTGAAAGTAGTGTTGTCTTGTTTTAGAATATAAGAGATTCAGATTTGGCCAGAAAATGTCAGAGTTCCTTCTTTATAATTCCCTTGTATGCTTTTAGCTTCCTGAAAATTCTTGCTTAGTTTAAATCTCTTGATGTTTTCAGCTGCCATCAGGATATTATTTCAGAATGAATATCTGTTCTTATTTTGGGGATAGGAAATAACCAATAGTTACAGTTCATCTTAGGTCACTAATTTGAGTTCAAATATTTACTTTTAAAAGAATAACTGTTATATACAAATGCTTACTAAATGTGCTGTGGTCAAAGAAATACTTATTTTTGTTTATTTTCTGTGGTAGGTGGTTTTAGGAATTTGCACACTATTGTTTTGGGAGCTTGCAAAAATGCTCTTGAAGTAGATCTTGGTTACCTCATTATAACTGCTGCCCGTAGGTATGTTTCCTCTTTACCTTATATCTTTTGTCTTAGAATTATATTTCTTTTGTATTATGGAATTTGAGGGAATGTGTGTTCATATATTTATGTACAAAATTGGATCTTGTTTTGATTTAAAATGCAAATGAGCTATTTACATAAGTAGGTGGGTTATCACTTAGTGGTGGTCTATAAAAGTGGTGACCGAACATTTGAGCTGCTTGCAGACCCAGTCAGCTGCGGAAGGGAGTGGTCTCATCAGCGAAAAGAGAAGAGGCTCTAGAAGTGCCTAATTCAGCAAAAGTTAACATTAAAACCCTGGAGTCCAAAGCCCTCTCCAGAGCCATTGTCTCAATCTCTGGATGATTTTTAAAATGATGATTAAAAAATCATCTCTGGATGAGTTTTAAAATTGTTTAAAATTTAAAATTGTTTAAAACTGGTGGTAATGCTTGCTGTTCAGAACTTAGTGTTTTAAATTGCCTTTTGGAGAGTCTCACCTTGTAAGATCATTTTTTATTTTTATTGTTTTGAGGTACCAGAGATTGAACTCAGAACCTTGTGCTTGCCGGGCAAGCGCTTGTTCTACTGTGATATCTCCCTGGACCCCACTTTTTATTTTTTAAAATATGTTTTCCAGTCACTTTATGACATATTTTGTATTTCTTGCCTTTCAAAGTTATGCCTCACTTTTATGTTTATACTTAACTAATTTTTTCAGTTTATTAAAACCCATAATTTTTAATTTTTATTGATAGAATATTAAGAATATAATTGAAATAAAACAGGCTATGTTTAAGGACATGTTTAGTACTTCCTTATAGAGCTCTATCTTCTGTTAAAATGTTAACCTCCTAGCATAAGAAAGATGTTAAAGCAGTACCAGCATCAGTTGTGTAGTAACCAGGGCTAACTAGAGTCTGATGTAGGAGAATATGAATCATGTCTCTGCACTCTGGAGACGGGACAACTCAGCCAATGGCGTGACATCCATGGCAGTATCACATGCAGGTCTTTATTAGGAGGCTGAAGGATCACGGTGGGAGACCAAAGGATCTGTACTGGAAAGGCCCAAGTGCTAAGAGGTGGAAGGATCTGTTCTCAGAGACCGATGGGTCTGCACTGGAAGCCAGGGGCCGACATCCAAGATGAGGAGGGATGCTCTCCTGAAGCAATAAAATAGCCAAAGCTTTTTCAGAGGAAGACGCTGAAATTCCTCTAAACAAAAACAGTCACAACAAAGCTCCTGCAAGGAAGATCAGCTGAAATCCTTTCCTTCTGTTCTCCTTTTTATTCCATTCCAACAACTGTTCTAAAATTGGGCTTCCAGGACCAGAACCATGCTGACTCAATTCATCTGGGTGTTCCATCTCACTTTGACACTAAGCAGTTACCCACCACGATTTGTAAACTCTCTTCGTTTAAGAAAATACTTAGAAAAGATGAGTCTTACTGTATAGTTCATTGTTATTTAATATATACCTTCTGTGTACTGCATAAGGTGTGCCTTTACTTTGCGAACATTCCTCTAAGAAAACGTCTCTGAAAAGTGTAAATGGAGAGAGGGAAAAGTTATTGACATCTATTAAAGTTCAATAGGATTATTAAAGAGAATAGAAAATAGTAACAATAAAAAATTAGAAATGATACAGAATTTCACTAAATAATGATAGTTCAACAGTGGCTTTTGTATTTGCATATTGTCTTTAAGTTGTTCAGATTAGCAGATGTAAGCTGCAGATTTGGTCAAAACAAATTAAAAAGAAAATTAAATGTAAGCATTAGTTATTCCTTTCAATAGACTGGTAGAAATTAACAGTGCGATTATCCAAGGTATCTTCTGTATATGTATATAATTTTGTTTTCTTTCTTCATTTCTTTACTCCTTTCCCTCATCCTAGTTGTTCTTTCCCTTTGAACAGCTTTTTTCCCTTCCACAGTATCTATTGTAGCTTTGGGATTTTATTTACTCTTTCAGGTTCTTACTCTAGGGAGACAAAACAATGTTTACACATGTGGGTAAAATTATAAACTTCTTTATGTGCCTAATTAACATCAGAAAGAATCTGATTATTTCTGTTGTATTTCTCTTTGTTCACAGGTTACATGAAGTTCGGATCCAGCCTTCCCTAACCAAAGATGGTGTCTTTTCTGCTCTAAAGATGGCAGAACTGGAATTTCCCCAGTTTGAAACCCTTCATCTAGGATATGTAGATGAATTTTTGCTGCAAAGTAAGACTTAATTCACTTATTCCCTAGAATTGCTAAAAGGAGACTGAAATTTGAACAAGGGCTTTCCATGTTTTTTTGATATGAAACAACTTAAAATCTCAAGTTCTTTTTAACTCCTTGGAAAAGAAACTTTTGACTCAAAACCTTTAATGCTTTTTTCTGTATTGCGCCTGATACTAGCAAATTATTGAAAACATCATGATTAGAAGATCCCAATCTAGATTTGCTGTTCTTTCCACTGTACTACCGAGTCTTTTCCATTCGCTTCGTATTTTTTCTTAGAATATCATCTTTGCTTGCATTTGTTGAATTTGATTCACCACGCATGCAGTTTTTCAAGCTCTTCATAGTCCTTTCAGATGAGGTCCCATTCTTTGCCCATACTCTTCCTTTTTGTTACAAGCCTCTGAGGTTCTGGATTTTCCAGATAATTTGAGCGTAATATAATGGTCAGCACTCATTTAAGTATATTCGTATTCATTTAATGTTAATTGCTTCTGGCTTATTCATAGGGTTTTAGAGTAAACATACCAATCGGAAATTCATTCTTTTGTATTGCATGTGTGTTATTCAGAATTTCTCAGCATGACATTATGAAGAAAATTTTTACCACTATGTTTCTATTTTTTCAAGAATTAGTTCCTCACGTAACTTCCAACCATTCTTGAGCTCCGTATTAGATGACATTTTTTTCCCCTTAGTTCTAATTTGCAGTATACAAAGCTTAATTCTGCTAATCAGGACAGTCCAGGTCAAACATACTTTTTACCTATACCATTTTTAGTTCTAGCCCCTCTCCACTTCTTATACTTGTCACAGTAATAGTTTTTGTTGTTGTTATACAGTTCTTAGTGTAGGTGGGGGGTTATTATAAAAAGTCATATTATCCTTTTCTAACCAATACAGAAATCATTTGAACTTTGTGTAGCTTTAAAAATGATCAACATTTTTCACAACAGCTTTATAATGCTCAGGTAGTGGAGTTATTTTATAAAATGATTAGTATTGCTGTGATGTTTCTCTGGTTGTGAATGAATGAGTTGTTAGTATTCACTATGGTTCTGTGATGTCTGTGTAGTGACTTGCCCCATTAGCTTGATCATGGTGATGTTTCCATAATTTTTTTTTCTGTGTTTCTCAGAAGCTTAAAATGTGACAGATTTTGTTTCTTAAAGATAAGTACCTTTAGGTCAGTTGAAGGGTTGTCTGCCTGGCCTGTATTTGAGTTAGAAATCTATTTGAGGGGATAGGTAGACATTTACTACTTTTTCACTTACTTTTTTTCTTATAGTGTTTCTGTCTCATCACATACTTTCAATAGCACAAAAACATTTTACTTATACATTTTAATGCAACTTCATCTCATATTTAGCAGACGTTTAACACTGAATTTTTATATGCCTTTTTATTATTTGCTGCAGTTCAACCCTTGCGTGCATGCATGCATATATACATTTGTATTTATTCGCTCTTCTGTTCCTCCAAGGACTGCCTAGGGTTCTCTGTTTCAGAAGAGGTGCCGGGTGATTCTGAAAGCCCATCTTGAAAGATAAGAGAGGTCACTGCTCACTCACACACTTTCTCTGTAGTTGAGATGTTGGGATATCTCTTCAGGAGAAGGGGGTGGCCTCTGGTACAATCTGAGTCACTTTTTTTAGAAAGAGTCCAGCATTTACCTGACACTCATAGCGAGGGTGGGGAGATGACTGTGCTAGAATGTGGGTAGCTGTGGGTTGGACATGGAGAAGGACCTGGCAGATACCAGTAACTCACATGGGTGAGACATGGATGAGAGGTGTGACAGAGGCAGTGACCCAAAGCAGAATGGTTAGAGGAGGGTTCTTTGTTTACTTTGATCTATAGGAAAGTCATAGGAATAAGTTATTTAATCTTTACTCTCGGACCTTGTACAGAGATACAGTTGAGACCTGCTTGTTTTTAATCTGGGACCTGAAAAAGTTATGTAAGCCCAAGTTTTTTACATTTTAAAAATAGGAAATAAACTTTTTCTTGAGTGGCTGAGGAGTCGATGAAAAGTGATAGAGATGTTTATGAGAATATGACACTTGGGCCAATCATCAGCAAGTGATAGCTTTTACTGTTAGCTATCTGGTGAACCAAAGAGAGAAAGGAAACAGAAGTGAGCACAGCAGTGACAGTTCATGAGGATTCTAAGGAATGGTGGTGTTCAGGAAACCTCAAGAGCAGGAACAGATTGGCATCTTAGGACTGAAGTCAATGTATGGGGCTGTGTTAGGCTGCAGCATTTATATAGAAAAAAATGGAATCAGAATCAGTTCAAGTTTTGCTCCACCTTAAAGAAAACGGTGAGTTTTGCCTCAAGTCCAATGAATAGGCAAAAAGTCCTTATCCAAAGGTTAAAGGTTAACTAAATTATACAGGGTGGATTGAGGTGGAACCTGCAACGAGTGCCACCCAGGACCAGTGCTGGACACCGATGCGAGAGAGGGACCCACACGAAGTGGGAACTTGGGAGCTTGCAGTAAACTATTTTCACATGTTCCAAATTAAAGGTATAAATTGCTATAGTGTTTGTTTAGAGCAGCTTGACCAGAGCAAGTTTTTTATACTGCGTATCAGTTGATTTCAAGGTCTATGAGAGCCAGTTGTTCAGCTGTTATGTCCCCAGCACTATGGTGGACACCAGAGGTCAAAGTGAACTAACTGTAGCCTTCTTTGTTCGAGGAGCTCTTACAGGTAGGTGAACTGTCTTACAGAATAAAGAACAGGCAGATGGGAGAAATTACAGTAGAGGTACTGACACCATCTTCCTCCCATGTGACCAGACAGCAGACACTGGAACGCAGTGGTTCATGTCACAGTTGGAATTCCACTTCAAGGGCTAGATAGATAGTTACTAACTGGCAGTATGAGATCTAAAAATGAATCTGAATTCCTAGTTTTTCCTTCTCTGCATCTGTCCAGACCAAACTCCAGAAATATGATCCTTACACTATAAAGTAGTTGGACTTCTAAGAGTTCATTTTTATTTTTGAAACATAAAACTAGAGCTTCATGATGGTATGGACTAGTACCATACACTTAGTGTATGTGCTGTACACTAAGATATCTGTTAGGCTTTAAGAATTTTGGCTTGTTTTCTAAATAACTGAAAATAAGTTTTGCATGCTAGTTGACCCTTAAGTACAAATTCTGTTTTATACAAGAAGTGGTACCTAATTTAATACCTAGTTTAAAAATATACCAGAAGATGAAAACATGAAATCACTTGTTTTGGGTACTGAGGTACAAAATTGATAGCATTCTGTCACACTTAAGAATTTGACTTTCTTCGAAATTGACTTCGTTCTAGGTAGAATGGCGAATGCAGATTTGGTGAAGTATGGTTTGGCTGATGTGGTAGAAAATCCTGGTATCATCACTGATATAGGGATGAAGGCAGTCAATGAAGTGTTTTCCTGTATCAAGTACCTGGCAATTTATAATTGCCCCCATCTACATAACCCGTACAATTGGATTTCAGGTATTGTAGGCTTAGAGGTACAACTAACTGCATTTTGTTGATAGTAAAATAATGTCTTTATTTTCTCTGTGTGATATGATTACATTCTTAATGCACAATATAAGTATTGTATATGGATTGTTCATTCAAGTCCTGGGAACCTTTGATAAAATCAAATCTTATTCAGTGCCTCTTTAAATTCCTAAAGTTTGCTACCTAGAAATTGTCACTGGTCAAGTTAGATTTCAACATGTTGTTGAAAGGCATGTAGCTTTCTATATGTATACTTCTTTGGGTAAGGCATACAAATTAAAGTTAGGAACTATTACCTAGGACCTGTGATGTTACAATTGTTTTCTCTGAATTACATTCGCAATAGCACATCATCTAACAGTACAAAGTATGTATGTATATCTAAAAGCTTTAATCAGATACTTTACCTGAGGTGAATTTTTTGTTGACTTGAAAAGCCTCCGTCACTCCCTCCCTGACCTCCTATATGTAAAAGTATGACTTTTATATATTTTCCCCCAAATGGTAGGAATTCTTTTTTTTTTTTTTTTTTGCAAAGTGATACTATTTATTATTTTAAAGGCCTTTGAATGCCTAAACTGACAAATCTTTAAATAGATGCAGGACTCATGAGATCTGCTTTAGTGAAACAGCCCCAAACTACTTGCAGACCAGTCTTATATGCTGTTAGATCATTTTGCACAGGGTTACATCCTCACAAAGGCAGTCTTAGGCCTGTCTTAGGGCCCTAGGTCTGTGCTGAGACTTTTCATTAGAGCAGCCATGTCTTGCCTTCCTAAAGTTAAATTCTGTCAGTGCCCCAGCTTAACTAAGAAATAATTGGGAAATAGGAACTTTAGGATGTAGCAGATAGAGATCACTTTTAAAAAATAACATTTATTGGGTTTTTGGTTTGTTTGTTTTCTTAAATACAGAAGAGTATAAAGAAGAAAACAAAAAATGGCCTATAATCCCATCACTCAGAACTCCTGTTAACACTTAAAAAATAAAAGTAATATATGTACTTGATAAATTTCAAACAGTACAGAAAGGTACAAAATGAAAAGTCTCCTCTTCTCAAGGTAACCATTATCACTGGTTTCTTATATATTCTTCTGGACAAGTTATTTTGTGCATATTACAGCCTATACATGTTTAGCTTAAAAAGTGATATATATACAGAAGGATCTTACTGTGCATATACTGTCCTCTAGTCTTTGCACTTAGCATATTTTGGAGAGTCTCCATATCAGTGAATATATTCAGGCTTTTTTTCATTCTCTGGAAGTAGGTACAAAGTGTGTTAAGCGAATAGGCCGTACCACGTTTCTCCAGTGGCCTGTTGTTGAAAGACATGTAGGTTTCTGACTGTGCTACACTGAAGTCAAGGCTAGCTTGGTTTCACAGTGGTATTGCCCAGGCCATCTAGTTGTCAGAAAGGAATTAGGTGCAAAATCGGCATCGTCGTAATACAGTTTTAGAGATCATAAAATGAGGGAAAAGTTAAAGAAAAAAAATTTGACCGATAGCAAAATTCATCATTAATGAGGTGTTACTTCAGTTCTCTCTGGTCATATTATTTCTTCAACAGACCACTCAAGATGGACTCGATTGGTTGATATCAACCTTGTGCGGTGCCATGCCTTGAAGCTGGACTCCTTTGGCCAGTTTATTGAATTGTTGCCCAGCCTGGAGTTCATTTCTCTGGACCAGATGTTTCGTGAGCCACCAAAGGTAAGATGCATTTGGGAGGGTGCTTATTTTGATAGTTAAGGGACAAGATGAGACAACCTGTGACTCTTCTCCTTTTACGAACAATGCTCTTACCATGTTGCAGTCAGGCTGTCAGTGCCAGGCGTGCTGAAAGTGTAAAGGTGGTGACGAGGCACAGCCTCTACCTGGCCTGGTAAATGCAAAGGGAGAGTGTTTCTGGAGAAGGGCAAGGGCGAATTAAGTGGAAGTGCTCTGTCAGCTGCTAACAGCAAGGTAAGAGTGAGGCTGGAAACTGGAGCTCAGATTAAGACTGATAGTCAGAGTAATTAGTTGGTAGATTCAATCTCTAAAATACAGATTAGAATTTATTTCAAATGTTTCACTTTGCTGCTGTGTCTTCTATTAATTTTTATAGCCTGGAAACTCTGAGGTTGTCCAGTTATACAAAATTTGATTTTAAAACTGCTTACCAGAACTATACTTTCACAGTAATAAAATCTTAATTAATCCTTCAACTAATTATGTTCTCTCTTGTCAGTTATTAATGGTTACATTCCCCCTGTTGAAGCAGTGCAATATAATGGGGAAAGCTCAGGATTTGAGGTCAGAATACTGGGTCTCAAGTCCCAGCTGTACCACTTACTGGTCCTGTGCTATTGGACAGATCTCTTCCCATTGTGTACCTCATCATCTGTAAATCAGGCTAGTAATACTTTATCTTGCTTGAAGTGTTGTGAGCCTTAAATGAGATCTTTTATGCATATATGAAAACATTTCATAAAGTTTAACTGCTACATAATACCAGTTCGTATATAAAGATGACATGAAGTGATATTAAAAACGAAGTGTTCCGTACCAAATGAAATTAACAAATATGTGGTTTGTTTTTTTAATGTAGGGCTGCGCTCGAGTTGGTCTGAGTGCAGGCACAGGAATTGGGGTTTCCTCAGCCCTTGTTAGCAATCAGAATTCCAATAATGACAATGATAATAATGCCCAGAATAACAACGCCAACATACATGACAACAATCACCATCACCCAGATGACTCAGATGAAGAGAATGACTTCCGGCAAGACCTACAGCCAGGAGAGCAGCAGTTTGCAGCCGACGGTAACCCAGATCTTTTGTGAGCTCCAGATAAAAATGAATTTTTACTTTGGATCGCATTTCTGTAGCTCCACCCTATTTTTTCCTGGTTTCAGTTTACTCTTTCCACACTAAGGAGAGCTGGCCAAGAAGGCACATGAGGGTGTAGTTGAAATCCTCTTCTTTGCTTGCTTGTTTTCTAAACTGTCCTTGTCTAGAGAATATATGAGTGCTTACAGAATCGAAAAGGCCAAGAGATGACACCTGGGGGTTCAGGTTAGAGGCCTGATTTAATTGAAATTTGACTTTTTTTTTTTTTAACGAAACAGTGACATTGGCAAGTTTGTTTGTTTGTTTGTTTGTTTGTTTTGCAGTACTGAGGATTGAAATCAGGACCTTGTGCTTGCCAGGCAAGTGCTTATTCTACTGAGCTATCTCCCTGGCCCTGAAATTTAACTTTCAAGGTCTAGGCAGTACATCCTTGACTAGTGCATAGGTACATTCAGCATGAATGTTGAAAACATTTTTAGATATTGCAAGAACTGAAAGCAGTAAATGCAAACTATGTACGATTGGACATACTAGTCTCATACTTTTGTAATTTGTAAACCTTTATAACACCCAGCTAATTAAACACATGAGCTAATGAAGGCCTATGGGGCATCAGTTATGTAATTATTTGTTTAGTTCTCCATTATTTACTGGACAGCCTGTTAATAGGCCCCATCTGTTGATGCGTGAAGATGGAGAGAAATAGTTTATCTTCCCAGATTTTCCAGTTTCCCAGTTGGCTTCTAAGAACTGGAAAAGGAGTCTTTTTTCAGCAGTCTTGCTGTTGCCACTTTGCTCACTCTAGGCCCAGTAGTTAAAGAGAAATAAGGTGCCTTGTTACATCACTGCTTCTGCAGTGAAGGTACACTGGGAATATACAGGTCCTATCTGAATCTGGCTTTACACACTCACCTTGTGCTTGGCTCTTGCCGAGACTCCAGTGACTGTCTTATAGAATCAGTGGCCGTGATTCTCCTTCATCTTACGTTGTACCTTAATATTGTTGCGTGTAGTTGCCTACTTCTGCCTTCTTGAAATACTTCCTTTGGACAGCTGGAAGCCATTCCATTGGCTTATCCCCTACTTCATTTGACTTTTCTGTGTTTCCTCGATCATTCTATTTCTGTTCCACTTTTGTCTTTGATACCTCTTTTTTTCTTAATTCATTTTCTTTCAGAACCATGATTCTGGTAGAGTGTATACTGTTGAATTTCAGTGTTTTTTTTTCTCCAACCTTGACCTTTCTACTTTTTTGACATAAATGCATCAACATCTAGCTTTATTTCTGTGTCAGAATGCATAGATACTGCAAATATACTTAAATCTCTTCCCTCATAACTGCCATAAAATACACAAATGCAAAAGTGCAGAGCAGGGTTGAAAAGAAGGGTGTGTGAGGTTAGGTACTATCCCATTAACGGAGTCTAAGTGTTCTGTGTACAGATCACTAGCATCATAAAGACCTGGTCTTCAGAGAGCAGAGACCATTCACAGGACAGGATTACAAAAGCTGCAGTGCAGAACTACCCAAATCTTACAAACCCAGCCATGGTTAGAGTTATTAAACTGGATAGATTAGAGACTACACTAGAAAATTATGTGTCCATTAGCTTGTCAGTGCAGAATGGAGCATGCATTTGATAGTGAAATCACATAGTAAATATAAAGGATCAGCGCAGGTATTATCCTGACTCGAGCTGATATTGTCAGAGGTGCTTCAGAAGCAGGAAGGCACTGAATTGAGTTTCTTGAATTTTGACTTGAAGGATTTAGATTTAATTTTGTAAAATGTTGGGAAAGCTGATTATTGTTTTATTTACTGCTCTGTAGGAAATTGATTAATTTTTGAAAACACAGTAAGTTGACAATAGTCTGTAAGTTTCCACAGCTCTTACCTTCTGAAACAATATGAAAATAATCATACATCTTAAATGTTGATAATCACTAAGAACTATAATGAAAACTTTCCTGCACATCACATTTAAATACTATTAAAATGTTAAAAATGTAGTGTATCAATAATCTTTGTCATACATTAGCCAATAAGTAATAGCATAATCTAAGACATGAGCTTTGTGGTACAGCCAGGTAAGCCAAGATATAAGAGGCAGGGTAACTCCACTAGAAAGACAAAGGTAGAATAGAGGGGTTTTTTTGGTTTTTGGGGTTTTTTTTTTTTTTTTTTTCGGAACCAGGGATTGAACTTGTGCTTGCCAGGCAAGCGCTTATTCTACTGAGCCATCTCCCCGGCCCCCTAGAATGGAGTTTTCCTGTCCTTTATATCTTGGTTTATCTGATTGGCCCACAGGCTCAGTGTTTATACAGTGATCACAGAGTATCTAGTAAGTAGCTGGCTTTCACCATCTTTAAGCAGATAGCTCAAATGACAATCCTACAGCTATCTTCTGCAACATTTTCAGGGAGAACATAGTAACTTTTTCTCGTAGCTGTGTCCTTTTGTCCTTGCTTGCATCTTACAGTGATGCTTTCTCTACCAGTGATCTTTTCCCACCAAGATTTTCTTTGCACAGAGTGGTTGGAAACCTTTTGCCAGTGTCCCTACACTGAAGCAGTTATAAGCTGTTTTCCAGAGTGAACTTAGTTGTCAATGAGGGTGTTCAGTCCTCCTACTGCAATTTTGCCTGCCAGCATGGCTTTTAATGCACTCCTTTTGGTTTTTACTTTGTGTTTATTTTTGTTTAAGCATTGAATGAGATGGAAGACGTGGTACCAGAAGATGGAGAGGTGGTAGCCGAGAGTGGAAATGCTACGCCAGCTCACAGCCAGGCAGTTATTCCTGTGGATGTTGATGAGGAGCAAGCAGGTAATCACATGACTTCCCCATTTGTCTTTCTGAAAACTGGAGGCTTGCTATGATGGAAAACATGAAACAGAGTGATCATTTCTCACCTTATAGCTTGTGGTGAGCTGTACACTATTTGTTGTTGAGGGCTATAAAAGTCCTTGCTATGTATATAGTAATCTTGTACCTTTCTGTCAATGTGGGGACAGTGGAGAAGTGGCCTTGTTTAGTAAACAAATCAACATCTACCCTCTGTCCTTGGGTGACTTAGGGCAGGCTCTGGAGTGTAGACTCTCAAAGATTAATGATACAACCCTTCATTTTACAAAAGGGGGAATGAGTATTCTTTGAGTGGTAGGCTCAACACTTACCCACTGTTCAACAGATTGAGTCTAGATACCAGATTTTCTCTAAATTCATTGGAATGCTACCTTATCTTGATAGGTTTTTTTTTTTTTTTTAATATATTTAGAATAAGGTCTCACTGCACAAATCGAACTCATAGTCATCCTTCCTGTTTTTCTGTCTCCCAAGCACTGGGATTACAGGTGCCTGCCACCACGCCCATTCTCAATCGCTGTCTCAGTGCGCCCCGGGGGCAGAGACGACATGGCAGGCTGGGGATCGAGCCCTGACCCCTGCATCTGCCCAAGCACATGCTTTAATCCACTGAGCTATATGGCCAGCTCTGCTATCTTATTTTGAATGAAAAATAGCTTTGTTCTTTAAAATAGTCCTATAGATGTAGTCACTTATTTGGTAAATATTGGATGCTGGCTGTTGTGGGCATTGTATAATAGAGAAGCGAGGTTCTTGGGTTATGTTTTGAGTAAATATTAGTCACTTGTCCATGTTGCATTAGAAGAGCTAAAAATGTAAAAGCTGCACTCACAAATATTCAAATAAGTAATACATAACTTGTGTTTAACCTTCCAGATAGACCTATAGTCCATTAACAAATGTAGGAGTTGCTCAGCAATCCTATATGTTTATGAGGATTATCTTCATTTGCTTTTCCTTGGCTCATATCTTTACAAAATCAGAACAGTATATTGCCTGCTGCTTAAAATTATTATGATTGTTATTTGGATTATTTAGGACTTTTCTTTAAATACTTTTGGAAAATGAAGATTTTTAAGGAGGAATGCCTTATGATCTTCTGCTTTAATTTGCCTTCAAAAGTGTGTAAAGTTGGTTGGCATGTTGATGGTATTTAATGTTTACATAGTGGTTTAGGTTTAAAATGCTTTCACGATTTGTTATCCGAGGTATATTCCATTGAAGTGCAGAGAAAGGAGACTACACAGAGCAAAGGTCATCTCTATAATTCCAGATCTCTGGAAGAAGTACTTTGTATGAAGGCTTTTGTTGGGCAAAGATGACTGAGGCCTGTGCTTTTCGCTTTAGGACCCAGTGGTCTTCAACGTGTAGTAAAGCCAACCCCTATTACTGTCCATGATTCAGAGAGTGATGACGAGGAAGACAGTCTAGAACTCCAGGAAGTCTGGATTCCTAAGAGTGGTGCACGGCGTTATGCTGAGCGTGAATCAAAAACTGGAGAGTCGGCGCAGTGCAGGGAATCGTCAGGTGAGAGGCCACGCCTTTCTGACCGGTTAGTGCGAGTTGCTGTCGGAGCTGAAGCTCTTGGCTTTTGTAATGTGCTTGCACTGTAGTTAGGGGTGCAGTTAACGTATCAACTGTGATAGGAAGCAAGAAGCCAGAGCTCGGGGAAGAGGGGAACCTGGCTGGCGCTGTTGTGAGCACGTGTAGCACAATAAAAATGTGGGCTGAGAGCTCTGAGCAGAGGAGTAGTAACAACAAGGAATCCCACAGTGGAGTTTTAGGCAATTGTGACCTCAGGGATTAGTGAGAGGCTCATGCCACATGTATGGGATGGCTTCTGAGTCACCCAGACCAATGAAGAAACAACCATTTCCTGGTTGTACTTAGTGAATACTGGTGGCAAGTTTGGAGCTTGAGGGAGTTTTAAAATCACATTTATGTTCTCTTTCCCCATTTAAATGTAGACAACAGCTTCTATCATTTGCCTCATGAAGAACCTATAATCCTCTTAACTTTCAGATTCCTACTTCTTCCTTGGCCTCTCTCTTGTTTCTTGCAGCCATGTGTTTGCCACTTTTAGCAAAGGATGATTTTCCTTAGGTACCTTCCTTAGTCCTTACTATGCCCATATGTTAGAGTATATGTTCAACACTGTGCTAACAAAAAAAATCATATACACACACTTCAGTGTATGGAAAATTCATCTGTTTTCAATTTTGAATAATATATTAACCATTGACTGGTAATGCTGCTGTCACAGGTTCCACTTTTTAGTTATTCCTTTTTAGAAATTCAAATAAGTAAAACTGGTTAAAAGAACATTTATGGAAAAACAATGACTGACTGTTGTCTAAAAGCTTGAGTTTCCATATTTAGCAACTTGAGTCTCATGGCCGTTCAGAGCCTACTTGTTTATTCCTTTCTGAATTTGTGGAGCCTTACTGTGCCCCAGGTACTGCAAGATAACGGTGAAGGTTACTGAGATGAGTGAGCCATGGTTTCTCTCTGTAAAACCTCTAGTCAACACTGTGCTAACAAAAAAAAGGGGCAGAGTCAGCCAGCCGGGAAGAACAGTATTGAGGGCACATGGGACAGTGGCTTTGGGTGGGCGTGCAAGGAGATTACCAGAGCCCAAGGCTCATGGCCAGTTAGAGCAAAGGCCCTGACAGTGAAGAAGGTGTGTGGAGAGAAAAGCTGGAGCTGGGGTGTGGAATACAACTAGAAGGGATGAAGCAGCAAGTTCCTTTGGAACCGTGGTGTGCCTCAAAGGCTAAGCTGAAGAGTATAAACCAGGTAGGCACTAGGGGTCTGGTCCGTAGAGAATTGTGTAGCCATGCAGTGATCTGATCGAAGTTATATGTGAATAAAGTCAGTTTACATTGTTTCCTGTTCCAAATTGACTCTTGCCTTTTTTGTCCAGAATTTGTACTGAAATCTTTTCTTTTCCTTGGGCCGTTCTTCTTTTTCTGTGAGCAGTAAGTGGAAAAGGCAAGACTCCACTTCGAAAGAGGTACAACTCCCATCAAATGGGCCAGTCGAAGCAGTTTCCCCTCGAGGAAAGCAGCTGTGAGAAAGGCTGTCAGGTCACCAGTGAGCAGATCAAAGCCGATATGAAAGCAGCTAGGGATATTCCTGAAAAGAAAAAAAACAAGGATGTTTATCCCAGCTGCAGCAGCACCACGGCCAGCACAGTGGGAAACTCCAGCTCACACAGCACCGCTTCTCAAAGCCCCGACTTTGTAAGGACGGTGAATGGTGGCTCTTCCGAGCCTAGCCCGACAGAAGTGGATGTGTCCAGGCAGTGTGTCTGCTCCCCCGCTGGGTCAGAGGACCCTGAGGCCATGGAGGAGGGAGACGCAGAGAGTTCTGTCTGCCCCAGATGCTGCTGTCACAGGCCCCAGGAATCCCAAAGGAGAACTAGCAGGTGTTCTGATGAGGAACGTCCTTCAACCAGCCGAGCCTGTGTTGTGAATGGCCCGGATGGTACGAGATCCGCCTTTTCCTTTAGGACTCTGCCACAAGGGGGGTCTTCAGGCCCAGCACATGATGAGAGGACTAATGGGAGTGGCTCTGGGGCTACAGGTGAGGACAGGAGGGGGAGCTTCCAGCCTGAGAGTTGTGACGTGCAGTCTAATGAAGACTACCCTCGGAGGCCCCTAACCAGGGCCAGGAGCAGACTGTCCCATGTACCGCTGGTATCTGAGTCAGGTATGAAAATGCTCCTAGGATCAGCAACTGCAGGGTAGGGCCGGAGGAAGGCATGAGCTTGTTCAATGAGTGCTTACAAAAAGCCACTTGGGCAAATTCCATTCTGTTGTGGGATTCTGCAGATTTTGAATAAGTTTTTGGACTGTTTTGGTGGGTGGGGGTGTAAAACAAGTTTTAAAACATTCAACCCAGATAAGTCAAAGTAATTCAGCATTTAAGGAAGGTGTAACTTTGTACTTACCCTAAATATTGCACTGATTCTGGTGGCTAAGCCCCAGCAGATGAACTCTGCCCCCACTCCGCACTTAGCACAGCCTTAATTCATAGCCAGGTGAGGAGGACCTAAGTTGCTAGGAACAGGGAAGGAGCAGACTCAGCACAGCTTGCTGGGTGTTCCCTGTCTGCCTCTGCAGTACTGAGCAATTGTCTCTGACTTCCAGTTTTGCCTCCAGTTAGGTTTGCCAAAGATATAAGTAGGTAAGTATCTGGGTGAAGATACAGTTTAAATTAAAAAATGTATATATGAAAGTGTGATTAGTACTTCTGTGTATGCTAAGGTATTGAGTTTGGATATATATCTATATATGTATCTGTATATCTATATCTATATATGTATATATCCTATTTCTAAATTTTAACTAATGGTAAAATGTATATATGACATAAATTTATCATTTTGAAGTGTACAGTCCTGTGAGGTGAATCCTGTGTCCTACAGCTGTCATAACCACCCAAATTTTTTCATGTTCTCAACCTAAAACTGTTCCCTTTAAACAGTAATTTCCCACTGTGAGACCCCCCAGTTGCTTACTTTTTCATATCTTTGTCAGATTACATTTTTTCCTTTTTTATTTTTATACTGTAAAAGGTCTTCCCTGGACCCAGTTAGAATCACTGCTTACAGTTCCTCATTGTTTTGTTCATCTAGTTATTCTACCTGACTTCTTTAGTTCAGTTTGGAATTGCACAGTGTTAGTAGCTGAAGAAAAATGTCATTTTTATAGCACTGAGCGCTCCTGTTTTAAGAAATTTATGTCTTTATTTCGTCTGTCCTAGGTCTCTCGGGAAAGCTTTATAGTTGTTAGTTTTTTTGCTTTGTCTTTGAGACAAGTCCTCACTGAGTTACTAAATTTTCCAATCTGGCCTCACCCTTAGAATCCTTTCCCTCAGCTTGTCGGAGGCCAGGGAGTTTAGGCTTGTGCCACCAGGCTCAGCCTGTTTTTAGTATAGACCCTTCATATTAATGGCATTCTGATGTTTTTATTTTTTGTTTGCTACTTGTCCCTTTATCATTGTATCCCAGCCTACTTCATGACTAGAACTTTTTCTTAGGTTGAGTAATTTTTCAGTTAAAAAAATTAAATATCATGTTTGAAAAATTAAAAAATTAAATTAAATATTTTGTTTTTCAATTTGAGATTTCTAATGTCCACAGTGTGACTTGGTAGGTAAAATTTTATACTATTTTTTAAACAACATAAATGTCCATTTACTTTCAGTAGCACTTTTTCTGGGGAAATATCAAAGTACTGATTTTAATATTGTCAGGTCTCATTTGGCAAGAGCAAGCCATTTAAGTGGCTTATGAATTGTTTTTAACTTGTATGTTCTTTATATCAAAGCCATTCTGCTTTAAAAGTTTTAAGGAGAGAGAAACAACTAATAAATTTGATTGTTACAGATTTTTGTAAATCAGTTCAAAATTAATATTTGAGTTGTTTGATTTTTGGGCTTGTGGGATGTTGCAGTCATGTTATAAGTTAAGGTAGTTATTGTATGTGAAATAAATACTTTTGTAAGTTACTCATTTTAGGCTTACTGTATAATAGCTTAAACATCAAACATCTGATTTGGTTGTCAAAGAATAGGATTTAAAATTAGTTCTCATAAGTAGTAAACTTTCCCTAACACTCAAAGCTAGTTTTATTCTCCTGACTTTCAAGTGGACTATGAGCCTCAAAAGGCCAGAGCAGTATCCTTTTTTTTACCATTATATGCCTGGTTTGTAGGTACCATGTTTAACTTATAGCATGGGACTCATTGAATAATTGTGAACTTAGGAAGTGTAAAAACTATCATATGAAGTCTGTTTATGCTAGACATTGTACAGAATCACTAGAAATTGTCCCTAAACAGATCAGTAACAAACCAGCAGACTCTTTTTCATTAAGAATCTGTCTACTTAATTTTTCAAGGTCATCTACTAAGAAGTGATGTCATTTATAGAAAATAATAGCTCTCATTTTGTGGAAAATGTGAACCACTAATTTGGGCACTGTACCGAGTAAGAAGCATAAGATTGGGCTCTTACTCTGAGCATTTAATGGAGAAGGCGAGGTGTTTGAAAATTAAATCATAAAAGGAGGTTGTGAGTGGAAGCCCTGTCTTAAAATTATCTTGAAAGCCTGGAATCAGACCTACTTTTTGGTTTTATTTCTATACTATGAGAGAAGAAACAAGACTTCTATATAGAGGTTGGAATAGGTATGTGATTTTTGGCCTTTCAGTGGAATGTGTAGCCTGTTTTGTCAAGAGAGATTTTTACATGAAGTTCCTTCAGGTTACTATAGAAGAAGACATTCATTGGGTTACCTGTGTCAGTGTTTTTTTTTTAAGAACCCCAAGATTTTATTTAATTTTTCAGGGTGATTGGGAGAAGTTTGGTGTAGAACTTCCTTTTTATGGATAGAACTTTCCTTTTGCTTTCAATCAAAGCAGCCATTTTTGTTGTGCATAGTAGATTTTCACAGAAGATTCCAGATGGTGGAGAAAGGATTCTGGTGTGTAAAAATATTACCTGTACTAGATCTCTAGATTTTGTCTAGTCCTAAGCTTTAGAAATTAGCAATATTTGCACCACATTTCCTGTCTTTATCTTGGGGTTGGTTTGCTTTTGGTTGTTTTGTTGATTTTTGGTTTTTGTTTTTTTTTTTTTTTCTTTTTGAGACAGGTGCTTTAGGTAGCTCAGCTTGGTCTTGAACTTAATGATGCTCCTGCCTCAGCCTCCCGAGTGCTCAATTACAGGGCTTCCTTATTTGTAATCTTTGGTTTGAGGTTGTAGAATTAAAAGAGTGAAGTGTTTGTAATTTAGCAGAGAGGACAATATGATGGGAATTATATGCATTAATGAAAGTAAAGCTCTTAGGACAGTGCCTGACACACAATAAGTGCTCAGTAAACAGTTGTCATTTTGTCTGTGTACTTATAATGTATTTATTGTTCTGCAAATATGTAGTGACAGGCCAGTACATAAATGTGCATTTTAATAGCCAATTGTTAATGACTGACATTGAAGTAAAAGTAAAGTCAGATAATGTGGTTACCTTCAAGGAACTTCTGGTTTAAATTTGGAGACAAATATGCAGGAAACTAAAACAGTGCAGTGTTTAGAGAACCACAATGATTTGTCAGAAACAAAGAATAGTTGATATGGGCATGGTGGCACACCGCTGTAATCCCAACACTTGGAAGGCTGAGGCAGGGGGATTACCACAAATTTGAGGGCAGCCAGGACAGTGAGACAGCTGTCTCTAGGAACAAGTAGCAGTTGAGTTTGACTAGTTAGAGATTGGCAGTATTTCAAAAGGTAAAATTAGAAAACATGATCTCAGCTAGAGTGATTAATGGCCTGAGAGTCATTAGCCATGTGTGATGACCAAGAAATGGTAGAGAGTAAAATTAAGTGGGGCTAAAGCGTATCTCCCCAATTTGAGGTATTGGAACATACTTACTAATCAGTAGTCAGTAATTTAAATTTTATTAAGTAGAAAAGTGACAATTTAATTTACTGGTGTACTTAAGGGGTAAGTCAAAAAGATTAAAAACTAGAAATGATAGTATATTGTTGGAATTGTTTATGTGTGGAAAGGGTGTTAGGTTTGATGTGGACAGGTGCTAGAGGGTGAGTTGATTTAGAATTGTCCATTAGAAACGTTGATTCCAACTGTATTTCTCTGGTAACCACATTGAGAGTTGCCTTGGTAGACTTCATACTAGGTTATTAAGTATGTATGTGAGTAAAGGAAATAAAGCAAAGCTAAAATTTGGGTTTGGTTTTTTTTTTTTGTTTGTTTGGGTTTTTTTTTTTTTTTTTTTTTTTTGCCTTTTCTAGAGGTTACCAAAACAAAGCCACGTAATGCCATGAAAAGGAAACGGACAGCAGATAAGTCCACAAGTACCAGTGATCCTGTAATTGAGGATGACCATGTACAGGTAAAAAAGCCACTTTTCAGTCCATCCCAGTTCTTGAACAATGCAAAGAAATTGAAGGTTTTTTTTTTTTTTTTAATATAGTTTCTTTATCCCAGATGGGAAAAAGATGACCAATGCTTCTTAGTAGCTGCACTGTAATCAAGCTTTAAAAAAGCACAAAAAAAAAGATACATATACCTGTAACTGTCAGATTTTTCTCCTTGTAGGTTCTTGTATTGAAATCCAAAAATCTTGTTGGAGTCACTATGACCAACTGTGGAATCACAGATCTGGTGCTGAAGGACTGTCCCAAGATGATGTTCATTCATGGTATGTGTTTGGGCCCCTACTGTGCAAGAGCACTGTGAATGACTGTAAAGAATTAGGAAGTCAGAAATACAGCAGTAACATTGCTGTGTATGTGTCCTGTTGGAAGGCTGTGCTGATGATCTTTAATTCTGTCCTGCTCTACAGTTCTCAAATGATTGCTCCGTGGTTAGGGTCCATGTGCCAGAACAGCTTCCAGAAGCTGACTGCTCACTGAGCGGACAGGCTGGATTGGCAGCATGAACAGGCTCTGGAGCTGGATGCGGCTCAGTGGGATCCTGGCTCAGCCATTGACTCGCTGTGTGATGTGAACGTGTTTTGCATGTAAATGTTTTGAGGGAGCTTACCAGCTTTGGTTTTGGTGAAATGATCAGTCAAATCCAGAATCTGAATGTATGGCATGTGCTTATTGATCCAGACCCAGTTTCTAGTTTCATCTGTCTCCCTCTGCATGCCTTTGGCCCCCTCCTGCTGCCCTGATGCATCCTGCCCATGTAGCTTTCATGTCCTGACTTGTTGGTCCATCTGTGTCACGTACAGGGTGTTCTGTGTGTGCTTTTAAAAATTCAGGTGTATATGTTGAGTGTCCATTTATTGTTTTCCATTTTTACTCAAAATTGTAGTCTTGATACTCATCCACATGAAATTATGAAGCTGACTAATTGGACATAAGTTATGTATTTCATCATGCCTAATTATGCTTAGCCCATAAAATATTAGTGAAAATTAAATGCAATAATTGGTACGTCTCTGTGTATATATAGACTCTGCCAAAAAGATTCTATAAGAAAAACTTGTATTGAAAAAAAAAAAAAAAAAAACGGGGAGGGGCCGGGGAGATGGCGCAGTAGAATAAATGCTTGCCTGGCAAGCACAAGGGCCTGAGTTCAATCCCCGGTTCTGCAAAAAAAAAAAAAAAGGAAGAAAAACTTGTATAAATATTTTAATGCTAAACTTACTGGAACATTATGAGATTAATGTAAGTTAACTTTGGCCTCTGCTATTACAAGAAGTGCTCAAGGTGGTGGCCCTTAGCTTCTTAGCACAGTGAGCTGCCAAAGCCTAGACATGTGCTTTGGTGGACTCTGCATGCGTACGCACAGGCACACCTGCAGACACACAGGCCCTGCCCTCAATGGATGCCGAGTGAAGATTAGTTTGTGTTCTATTAGCATTGCAGAAGGCACTGAAGCATTTCTTTTTGGGGCACGTCTCCATGACACTGGTAGTAAACAAAGCCGATCCCCTTAACCTTTTCATGACGAGCCATACATCATGTCGCACTGCTGGCTGGCTCCGATCTACGCCTACTGTTACATCAGGCAGCTTGTACCACTTTCCAGATGTCTGATGACAGTGACACAAAGAAAGGGGCTGATTTAGCAGACTGGGTGTTATCATAGTACAGTTCCTTAAGGAAAACATTGAAGTTCTAGAAAGTAATTGTAATATAGCCAGTTCGTAGCAGACCACTTGTAAATGCGTATCATATACACCAGCAAAGGGTATGTATAAGATTTCCACATTAAAATTTAAAGAATTAATAACCTGTGAAGAAATGCCACAGGCGCAATTTATTTTTAAAAAAAACAGTGTATAGAAGCTTATTTAGGGCTGGCAAACACAAGCAGTGTAAAGACAATTAATCAAAAATGATCTGGAAAAATGTGTGGTGCTGTGGCCACAACAAAAGCCAGACACATTGAGAATTTTGTGTACTTTGTGCAAGTCCACTGCCTTTAGGTGTGAAGGATTGTTTAAACAATTTACAAGTGGAAATGTCCTTTAATTTACCTAAATAAATTTATTTGTTATTGTAATTATTTTTAATTGGTATCAATGTTAATATTTATACTTGGGCATTAATTATTCCTATTCAAGAAACTAATTGGATTCAGTCCATTTACAGACTTTTTAGTAATTTTATTAATTAAAAAGACTGATAAAAGATGATTAGATCCATTTGTACCACCAGTGATACAAGCCACTGATGTAACTGTCATGTGTGTGCTACCAGTAGGAAAATTATACGTGGTGCTTACCAAATATTTTGTCAAGTAGTTGGAAGCCCCAGAGGGAGAGCTGAGACTTAGAATCATACAGTACCTCAGCCCAAATTCTCCAAGGTTGGAGTCCCTGGGATCCCGACCCTGTGCCTCTTCAGAGACCATGCTTTACCTCATCCTATCCAGTGAGGGCTTTAGTCCTAAAACATCAGAATTTCTTTATGAAACAAAACAAGGGCTCTTCCAAAACTCAGAGATCATATAGGAGGGCTCTTTTTGTAGCACATCATGAGACAGAGTGCCTCAGGTAAGCGGCAAAGTTTTTAGACAGGAGCTGGGTTAATGGCAGATGAAATCACTACATAAGGTTAGCCATGACCTTAGTCATGTCTGATTTTGTAGCAGAGAATCATTCAGTCCTTATCCCATCGAATCCTGTCCTTTTTTTCCTTTCCTATTTTCAATATCTACTTTCCTTTCTGCCAACATGTCACAGAGGAAGAAAATGAGCCTGAAAAGCAAGAACCTAGCTTAGTATTTAAACATGAAAGTTAGCTACAGTGTACAGTGTCTCAGAAGATACCTGTGCAAAGAATCTTATAGATGATGTCTTTATGTAAGATCAGGCAAACTGTTAAAATCTTTTTCCATTTAAGCCTCTGTCTAGAGTTGGACCAGGTTGAAATTTGTCCTTTCAGAAAAGGGAGAAGTATGGGACTGTAGTTCAGTGCTAGAGCCATACATCCCTTTTAGAGCAGATGGGAGCCCTTGGGGTCCATCTTTAGCAAAAGGAGAGCAAGTGATGGAGTGAGGGAGCAAGGGATGGAGTGAGGGAGCAAGGGATGGAGTGAGGAGGGAAGAAAGTGCAAAGAAAGTAATCTTTTTGTTAAGTTTGGTAACTAATACAGTTAAATGCATTTATCCTAATTTGTAATGTTCTGATGTTTGGTACATTAAACAAAAAGACTATATAATTATTTATTGGACCAGCAGTTCCAATATAACTTTCTATAGTTTGGGATGTTACTTATCTGACTTTTTAATATGGTAACCATTAGCCACATATGACTGTTAAATATTTGAACTGTGATTACTGTTAACATGTTATAGTTGATCCCATTGAAATTTAAATTCTTAGTTTTAGACTAGAGAATCCAAATATTTCTGGGCCTTTTTTTTTTTTATTTTTTTTCAATTTGTAATAAGAATTAAAATCAGCTTTGCTTTTACCCTGTAAATGAATACAAGATATTAAGTTATTTGGATTTATGGAACAAGGCACTCTGAAGTTACATAATTTAATATTTATTCTATCCAGTAAGTATTTCCTAAGTAATTCCTGTTTGAGTAAGTCATTTTCTAGCACTTGCTTTCCTTAACAGTATTACAAAAGGAAAGATACTTTAAAATCCCTTCTATTACTATTAAACACATTTTCAAATCCGCTTGTAACATTTAGTTTTGCTCTGTGATGATACTTGACCTGTGTTAAAGATATTTACAGAGCCGGGGAGATAGCTCAGTAGAATAAGCACTTGCCTGGCAACTGCAAGGGCCTGAGTTCAATCCCCAGTTCTGCCAAAAAAAAAAAAAAAAAAAAAGATATTTACAGTAGTGCTAGTAAAAGCTGAGCCAGTCCTCTAAAAGTGCTTTCAAATGGGTTTTCTGTTGCTCTTCTATGTGATTATTTATAGGGTTTATCATTGTTTTTATTTTTAGCTACCAGGTGTAGAGTACTGAAACATTTAAAAGTAGAAAATGCACCAATTGTCAACCGCTTTGACTATGCGCAGTGTAAGAAGCTGAACATGGATCAGGTGCTAGACCAGATACTAAGGATGCCTCCTGAGAGAAACCGTATCATATACCTTCGCCCCATGCAGCAGGTAACAAGCTCTGTGCCTTTCTGAAAAACCACATGCATTTGTTAATTTAGTCTTTAACTTGTTAGACTTGGCGTGCGTTCATTGCTCATTCCATACTGGTTATTCCTTAGGTCACCATGTGTATTTTTTTAAACTCAGCTAGACTCTCTTGGCAAATTTTTCTTTATTAATACTTTTCTAGATTCTTTTTATATATATTTTTAAAGAGACTAAAAAAAATAGTAAAAAAAAAAAGAAAAAAAAAGATACAGAATTTCACTAAACAAAGTAAGAATTCAACAGTGGTTGTTATATTGCATATTGTCTTCAAATCAGTTGTTCTGGTTACCAGATATAAGCATGCAAAATGAGCAAAAAAAAAAAAGCAAGTTACCTGACAAGAGTCATCCAAGAAGGTTTTTTTATTTATTAAAAGTTACCTGGGTGAAAACAAAGACTCAGGTATCAAACTACTTGATTCAAATTCTGGCTTTCTGACCACCTGCAGATTTCTTAACTTTATATCCTAATTTCTTCATCTGTAAAATTAGAATAAAACACTATACCATAAGGTTATTGTGATGTTTCAACGAATGTGTATATATAATATGCTAGAGACATTGTTACAATATGGCCAGTATTTGTATGTGAAACTGTGCTTGACTCTAGAAGGGAGTTTAGAGGAAGTAATAAACAAATCTTGGAGTCACTGTGTGAGCCAGACAAAAGGGCTAGTTCAACAGACTCTTCAGTGTTACAGTGCTCAAAATTTGCTCAGTGCTAAAAAATACCTAGAACATTGTCCTCCCCTCAAGAAGATTGCCACAAAAGGGCATAAACAAATTAGCCACTGAGGTAGCAGAGTAGAATTTTTATAACTACAGATAAGGAAGAGAGTGTTCCATAAGCAGAAAGCATTGCCCACTGGAACGCTACAAGGAGGCAGGAGCTGTGTTCGGTCTGTAAGAAAGGCCAGGGACCCCGTTAAGGACTCGCTTCTGTACATTCACGCCTCTTTAATGCAGTCAGTGCTGGGACCTGTCATTCTCAGAGGAGGATGCTGACTGGATTGAGATCAGTTACTTGAATCAGGGTTCTCTGGCTTACCAGGTAACATCTTAAGCCCAGCACGAAATGCTGTTTAGGGTTGATTTTCAAATCGGCCAACGATTTCAAAACTGAGGGGCTCTAGGAAAGATTCTTGAAGCTGTAGAAGATAGGTTTTTTAAGATTTACCTTATTTTTTTACAAAGACCTCTTTATGATGTCTTTCTACAGGTGGACACACTAACTTTGGAGCAGAAACTATTTAGTGGGCCTTATCCCTACCACATCTGTATCATCCATGAATTTAGTAACCCTCCCAATGTGCGGAATAAGGTGCGCATTCGAAGCTGGATGGACACTATAGCTAACATCAATCAGTAAGTAACTGCATTGCTCTCTGACAAAGCACTTTTCAGTCATTCCATGTAATGGGCTTCCAGAAGCGAAGTTTCATAGATAAGTCATTTAGTATCTTACATGATTCCATTGGAGCTTTTCAGGCATGTTTGAATTAACATACAGTAAAATTAATATAGGAAAAACTGAAGAAAATAACTGAAGAGTATAAACTAAAGAAACTAAGAACAGACTGTTCATGCACATTTGCCTTAAGTTGTGGAGCATGATATCAAAGATCTTAAGAGGATGATGTTTTACATCAAAAAATTGAACCATGCATTCCTTATGCTTAATTATATTAAGCACCCTCTATACACAAGACATGTGCTTAGAGGATGGCTTTCTTTGATTTACATGATTTTTAGGATAGTAAAGAAACTTTGACCTGACCAGACAAATCTCTATTTTGAGTAAATGGGGCCCTTAGAGTCAGTATTTTTTCTAAAATGTTTGAAGGAATCTGGACCTGAAACAGTCTTGACAGTTACAACTACATTACCTAACATTTTGAGTTTTAAAATTTTATTTTCTTCGTTGCTTTTAGAGAGCTGATTAAGTATGAGTTCTTCCCTGAAGCAAGTCGAAGTGAAGAAGACTTGAAGAAGTACCCTAAGTACCCCTGGGGAAGAGATATCTATACTTTAGAGGGTGAGCATTTCCCATTGATTGGAAAGCTAAATAGTTGTGCCATGATGGAGAGGGATATCTTAGAGAAAGTGGATAGAAATCTTAGAATTCATTAAAGTCAATAGGTCACATAGATGCCTACAAGAAACAGGGACCTGATAAACATTGCTCTGCCTACGTGAGTCCTCTTCATCTGGAGAATACACTGGTGTCTCAGTTCACAAACTGAGTTGGACAAGAACAGAATCAACTTTCCTTCTAAGGTGAACATTGAACCTAACCCTCAGTTTGATTTGGTTGTCAAACTCAGTTTGTGACCAGAATCATAAAGAGTTAAGTGCTTGAATCATGGTACCACTGTAATCGAAGTAGTGGCTGAAAATTGAAGATTCCTGTGGTTTGAGATGTGCAAGTGACTTGAAGGTACCTAGCTCAGTTTTTCTTTTACATTTTGTGTTCACTTTTGAAAATTCTGCAGTTTCCTTTTCAGTCACTAAAGGAGGGGCATTTTTACATCTGCCTTCTTATTTTAGGTGTTGTTGATGGAGCTCCATATTCAATGATTTCCGACTTCCCTTGGCTGAGGTCACTACGGGCAGCAGAGCCCAACAGCTTCGCCCGCTACGATTTTGAAGATGATGAAGAAAGTAATTACAAGTTGACTTGACTTCTTTTCTCTGGCTTGAGTATATCCTACTGTGTTCATTCTTAAGAGGCCTTGAAAATTCAGAGTATAGAGCCTTTAAATGATTTCCTCATATCCCATGTCTGCCTCTTTTCCCCCAAAAATGCTCTGAATTTGTCCTGGGGATATATACTGGGAAGAACTCCTTCAAACACATTTTTCATACTCCTTTTTGTTGATGCTGCTTTTGTTCTTAATTGGCCCTGAGGATTGAACTCTAGCCATGTACATTGTATCACTGAGCTGCATCCCATGCCGGTGCAGCTAAGTATTTTTAATCTTGGAATTTTTTTTGCAGATTATAAATTTAGAATTTATGAACAATATTGTTTCAGAATTTAGAGTTTTTCAAAGATACTGTTCAGAATTATTTCAGAATAATTATACAAATTATTTTCCTGTTGTGTAGAAATTTTATAAGGAAATAAATTTTATGAACTACACAAATATCGTTTTACCTGAGGTTTTAATCATGTCTGGTGTCTGAGGCATCAAACCCGTTCTAAAACTCTCAAGTGGTGAAGGCCCCTTCCACGAGCTACTCATGCATTAACTACATTGTGTTCAAGTGTGTAGGAATACTTGGTGAGCCAGCTTAGCTGGTGGACCTTTCAATCGGTTCTGATGACTGCGCTTCTCCCCTTCACCTTCTCATTTCCAAGGTACCATCTATGCTCCTCGAAGGAAAGGACAGCTTTCTGCAGATATCTGTATGGAAACAATAGGAGAGGAGATCTCAGAGATGCGGCAGATGAAGAAGGGTGTGTTTCAGCGAGTAGTAGCGATCTTCATTCACTACTGTGATGTCAATGGAGAGCCCGTGGAAGATGACTACATTTGATTGGTTCCTGCCCCTTCTGCAGAAGGCAGCTGCGCTTACTCAGCTGCTGAAGTGCTCCACAGGGACTTGCGTGGAGTTGGGAGGCCCTGGCTCAGTTTGGAATTATAGGAAATGTATAAGGAACAATGAAATTGTATACAAAGATTTGTACATAAACAGATATGCAAAGACACTTCCTAAAGTACAGACTTTATATCATATGTTTATACAGTTTAATTTAAAAATCTCATGATGAAGTCAAAATTTGAAGAGTTCATTTTGTTCCATTTTTCCTTAGTTCATACAGTGTCATTTTTTGACTTGAGTTCCCATTTACTATTTTCTTAATAATTACCATCACCCCCTTAAACCTGTGCCTTTTTCTTCTTGAGCAAAGCTGTTTAAGTAAATCTGATGAAGACTGATTGTGTTTTGTGTACTTTTTTTGTTAAAAAATTTACCAACTAAACTATATAGTCAGAGCAGGCTATATGTTTGTGTACAAAGAACATAGTTCCGTTTTCTTGGTATTAGAGTTGCCATGTTTCTTTAAATAAAGACTCGTGAATTTGAGGGGGAAATGGAAGTTTCCAAAGCGTTTGTAGTTATTTATTTCCACATTCAATTGTGTATATGTTTTACCTTGAATATAAAAATAAAGTTTATTAAAAACTTTCCTTGCCTTGGATCTAAGTCCTTTTTATTTATTTTTTTAAATTTGTGTGTGTGTGTGTGTGTGTGTGTGTGTGTGTGTGTGTG
>NW_004524616.1:3773324-3777139 GCF_000260255.1 Octodon degus
ATGTGGTGCTGGGAGATTGAACCGCAGTCCCCGTCCTTTGCTAAGCTTGTTCTAAGTAGGTGCTTTAGACCACTGAGCCATCTCACCAGCCCCTTAAGTCCTTTTTAAAGAACAGTAGCAAATGCTGTGCAGAAAAGCAACATACTGTATTTTTGATAAGATTCTGCCCAAGTTTGTGGTCCCTAAAGTCCTGTGGCTGCAAGGTGTTGGACTCCTACAACTGTGTGTGACAGCAGAGCTTCCTCAACATACGTGGTCTCTATGGCCTTTCTCCTGAAGGAGAGGATAGCGTGACCATCCTGTCATTCGCCCTGATATGTTAATGGTGTGTGTGCTCTTGCCACCCCCTGTCAAGAGTGAAAGCTTTTAAGCAGTGTCCGCATCTGTCATGGCTTTGTCTCTTGGGATCTGAGGAACCTTAGTAAATTGAAACTTCAGGAAACTTTCATAAAGATCCAAGATGGACCTAAGGAACTACTGTCTATGTAAGCTGTATAGGCCTTTCAGTATTTGATCAATCCCTTCACTTAACAGGGAATTAATAGAAGCTGAGGGAGAAAAATTGCCCATGCCAAGTCCTGTGTACTGTGTAGACACTCTGATTCCTAGTATCCAGCCTCTGTTAAAGGTAGAATTGCAAGGATGCTGACTTGTTTCTCTGAAAGTCAGTTATCTTTCTTTGAAAGTCTCTTCTGAGATTTAAACTTTTTTTTCCTATTTAGGGAGTATCAGTCAATTGATAACTTACTACGTTTTTAGCTCACTTAATTTCTACTTAGGAGAGTGGATTCCACTATAAAGGTTATAAGTAGTAGAAGCTAGAAAATACAGAAATCTTTAGTGCTTCGTCTGGAATCCACAACTTCAGGAAACCTTTCAGTGTAACCCTGGTTTTGGTAACCAGCCATCTAAACAATGCTCATGTCAGCCACAAGAGGCCGCTACTTTTTAACTTAATTCTGTGTAACCCTGTCGCCTTCTAACCCAGACTGTTAGGTAACTACAAGAGGAAGCGCGCCGAAGTGATTGGGACGATGCCAAGACTGGACAACTCAAAAGCAGAACATGACTGCCCACATGAGAGGCTTCTCTGGGTTCCCTTGTTATTTGATCCCACGCTGTTAGCCTTCCGGATGAAATAGCTCAGCCGTGGTGAGGTCATGTGCCATTTCAGAGTAGCTTCAAGATCATCCTTGGCACACGGGCAGGGAGGTCTCCTCACCTCATTTAGAGGTATCTTCCTTGTGCACAGCATTCCCAGCCTTCAGACACACCTCTGGTAAATGGATATGGAGGGAGTGGTTGGACAGCGATTGCCTTACAGCAGAGCCAACAAACTGTATAGGGCCAGATAGTACTTCATGCTGAATGGGCCCCAGCTCTTCTCGGGGACAGCTACTCTAATGTGAAAACCGTAGACTTAAAGATGAATGAACATGGTAGTGCTACAGTAAAACTATCTATGAATATAAATTTGAATCTCATAATCATTTTCACATGTCACAAAATATTTCTCTTGAATTTTTTCCGGGCATAATGAAGTAAAAACTATTCTGAAGGCTGAACACACCTGCTCTGGCCCCTGGCCACAATTTCCCACACCTACCGTCGGGAACTGTGTTGACCCATTTGTCTATTCAGTTAGGTCACAAACTTGTGTGCCATGTGTTAAAATGCCATTAGAAATATTTCATGGATAACTGAGGACAGAATTAGTGTCACCATTAGAGTGAGTCTTGCCTATCATGCTGTGAGGTGTGGGACTAAGGCTTCTCCAGGTAGCTGCTGGCATGGTGTTGTTGGACTGGCTCCATATGTGAAATCCAAAGACCTGGGTTCAGATTCTGACATCCTCATACAACTCTATCCTGGAGCCTCAGTTTCCTCATGTATAAGACCGTGACAACTAGTATAATGACAAGCTGTAGTAAACTGCACAGTGCAGTGTGATGATACAGTGGCGGTTCAAGGTATGAATGAAAAACACTGAACATGTTTTATAAAATGTATCAAAGTGAAAGATGCACCTCCGTCTAACTCCTCAAGATGCTGTACTTACCCCCTCATCCTTGCCACACTCTGAAGCAGTTGTGGCAGTGCAGTGCTCTTCTGTGAGTGCCTTTAGTTGCGCTGTCCCAGACCCTGAATCAGATAGTTTACTTTCACAGTCATTGTGACGTAAGAGAAGGCCTACCAGTCACACAGTGCCAGATGTGGGCAGTGCGGAGGAGGACACACTGCTGGGATTTTGTTGTTGTTGTTGTTTGTTTTTTGTATTTTAGGGAAGGGTCTACAGGGTGTTCATGGTCTCACTACTAGATCAGACTCATAGTGATCTGCCTGTTTACAGCCTCCCAAGAGCTGGGATAACAGGCGCATGCCACCACACCCAGTCTCAACTGCCATCTCAGCACACTCCAGGGGTGGGGCAGCACAGCAGGCCCAAGGATGCAACTAGCCACCCCTGTGCCTGCTTGCAGGCACTTTAATCCACTGAGCTATTTGGCCGGCCCTACACTGGTATTCTCACACGCCTGCCTATCTGTTGGATAGCGCTTGATAGCAGCATTCACCATATTTTTTTTTTTAATCAAACCTCATAATACAATAAAGAAAGAGAACTTCCAGACCTGCTTCAGAAAGTGCCGGGGATGATGAGATGTGTGCTCCAAGCAAAGGAGCGTATTTGAGAATTAATGGTGACATGTGCTTGTAATTTTTTCAACTTTAAATGCATTTTTATCATATCATTTGTAGCATTTCTCCTGTGATTATTATAAAAGGCAAAGGTTTTCTGGACTAATCTTTCCATAGTTTTTCCCTTAGGTCTAATCCCAGGTTGGCCGGGAGGAAGCAGAGCTGTGCAGCCACAGAAAGGCAATGCGGACCCAAAAGCTGTTCTTGTTGTTTGGTTTTGTTTTTGAGACAGGCTCTCTCTAATTCAGGATGGCCTGAAATTCACTGTGGAGCCCAGGCTGGCCTTGAACTCACAGCAATCTTGCTTCAGCTTCCCATGTGCTGGGATTACCAGCATGTACCACATACCACACCCAGCCAAAAGCTGGCTTTTTCTGAGTCATTACTGAATGCTTTCCATAGCTTCGCAAGGCGGGATAAACATCTAGAAATTTGTGGGAGCAAGATGTCATCCACCTGACTACAAAGCATAGACAACTTGGGGGATTTCTCAGTCCCTCAAAGTGGGAAAAGGTTACATGAGGTCCATTTGAGGATCGACTTTCCTCAATGGGAGATGCCAAGTTGGAATCGCTGCCAGTCCCTGAAGTGAGAGCACTCCAGCTGACTTCCACGGCTTATGGTTAGCGCATGCACGCACAAGGGGGTACCGAAGGCCTTCTGCCAGCCCTCACGTGACTCACTCACACACAAGATGTGGCTAAAATGTTCAAAAAAAATTAAAATTTAAAAATTGCAAACTGTACAATGTCTATAGTACTATGAAATTCATACAATATAACAAAAGAAAGAACTTGTTTATGGGGAATGATATTTAGGGTAATTTGAAATGGCAAGCTACAGATTATATATAGCATCATTTAAGAATAAAACAAGACCATATGTCTTTACATGTGCATTTATACATAGGCCTAGAAAAAAAATTCTTGAATCATATAAGTCGTGATAAGAGCAATTATTTCTGGGGAAGGGGGAAGGATTGAGTTGGCGTCATGGGACATTCGCTGTATTTATGTAACTGGAAGTTGTTATACTGGGGATGGTTTGCATAAGCATATCATTTGTGTAAATTCTGCATGATCTGAAATGTATAATTTGTATAGGGAGGAAGAAAACAC
>NW_004524616.1:3777482-3820099 GCF_000260255.1 Octodon degus
GGCCCCTGAACCTGCTTGCAGGTGCTTTAATCTGCTGAGCTATTTGGCCTGCCCAGTGTGTTTTTCTTCTGTTGAATGAAATCAGCAATCCCTCCCCACTAGCTGTTGTGAGGGGCGCAGAGATCTTGTGAAAGTGTAGAGAAACTGAGGTTCCTACCGTGGTTCCATGCTCCCTGGGAGTGTTGAAATCGACCACACGGTGCTCTCCCCAAGAAACACCGAGAAGTCCACGCTTCCTGTGCATTCCACACGGGATGCGCAGGGCGGGAGCAGCTCTTGGCTCTGGTTCTTGCAGTCTGTGGCTGGTTGCTCAGTAACCCAGGCAGCAGAACACTAGAGAGACTGGGCAGTGTCAGTGCTGAGCACCTGCCCTGCCCTGCTGGTCAGTCTTCAGCCTGGATGCTTTCATTATGTAAATATGGAGGTTGAGGCTCAGAAAAGAAAGCAACAGAGCAAGGGGGTGGTAGATGGGGAATAGCCCTGTGTGGGTTCTTCAGCTCCCAAACCGAAGAAGGGAAAACACTTGCTCAGTACCAGGGCAAGAAGAGGAAAGGCTGCACGTGACATGTAAGCCCACCAACCCCAGAAATGAACGCCAATGGGCACTTGCAGGACTGAGTCTTCAGACTCAGAGAGCCAGCTTTGCATTCCAAACCCACACTTTGCAGATCTCTCACCCTGGGCCATTCTCCAATGTCTCAGCTGAGCAGTTTGGTCATCTGTAAAGAGGGGGTCATCTTGGTACCCATCTTATAGTCATAATTTTTTTTTAATTTTTCTTTTTACAGTACAGAATTTTATAAGACTTATGGAATTATGTGAGTTAATCCATGCAAATCACTTAACCACAGTACCTAGGAAAAAGAAGCTCAGTAATTTGTTGACTTCCTTTATAATTATTAACTAAGTTACATTCTGGAAAGAGCTGAAAGAACAAGCAAAGAGAAGTTGTACAATCAGGTTGATGATCAGAATTTAAGAGTTTCACTTTCCTTCTCTGTTTCCAAAAGTGTGAAATGCTTCTTGTATTTAAATCCCCTGGATTTCTAAAGTTCCGGAAGCTTATTTCTTCTATACATTTCCTTCCACTTCTATCTCATGGCAGAGTCCTGCAGGAGTGGCAGGTGCCTCTAACAATTCCTGACATTCCACAGAGCCCAGAAAAGGATCTAAGCTCTCAGTGGGGAACTTGAGAGTTTTATTTTCTTTTTGTTTATGTCTATGGCTGCTTTCTATTCGGGGTAAGTAAAATTGATTTTCTATTTTGGACACTAATGTAATCTTTCCTTTTAAAATAAATTTGTGTCAAGTGAAAACTCAAACTAATTTAAATAAAGACATCAAATAACTGATACCATAGGCAGGAGGCATATTTGACAAAACTAATGGAGGCCGATGGTGATCCATGTTGGGACACTCACAGTGACCGATTCTGCCCTCTCAGTGATGTCCCTGTTCTATAGGCGAGACAATGGAGGCAGCTGCTGGATGAGGCCCAACAAGGCATTCTGTCTCATCACACCCAGACCCTCAAATCTGTCCCAGTATTGTTTCAATTCAAGCCGAAAACGTTGCCTCAGTGGCAGAAGAGACCATGAATTTTGGTGGAGAGAGTTAACTCCATTAGACTTTGTTTTCCTCCTCTAGATGTGGTGCTACTAGGAAGATTTCTACCACAGCCAAGGCAAGTAATAGAGAAAAAGGGAAAAGCAACTCAGCTCTTGCACCAAAGAGAACTACAGGACCAAATAGATAAATGCCGAGACAACACAGCACCAAGAAGACATTATTATTTTGTTCTCATTTGAAGACAATATTAAAAGCAATGTAGTTTCCCACTCCCTGGTCCTTGCCTAGGTGCCCTCCCTCACCCACCCTTGTGCCCACCCCACTCCCCAGCCAGATGGCAATTTGCCTCAGGACAGCAAGTTAGCAGCATGAAGTGGAGATGTTGGTGAGTTGGCCAAATCCTAGAAAGAAGGTGTTTTACAAACACCTTCTTGGGTGTCCATGGAAGGAGTGGATCTATTTCTTTTGCTTCCTGGCCACAAATGGTGAGGATTGGAATGGAACTTTCAGGGCTGGACAGCTGTTTGGGCTGGATGGGGTGAAGAAGCAGAGTGAATCCCCCTCTAGCAGGTATGGAGGCAGGCTGACTGTGGCATCCATCACCCCACTGACTGCTGGGGCAATCGGCAGGTGATGCTGGGCCCACAGCTGCCTCTGCCACAGGAACAATTCTTCCTGATAGGGCTAGCCTGCCATTGAAGATTTTCCTTCTGAGTCTTCCATACACAAGTTGGATTTTGGGAAGACAGAACTGTAGCTATTGCCAGGCTAGCAGCTGCACAGATGGCACAAATCTGATCCTGTCCTGTGAGTCTTCACTGAGGATATATGATATATCACAATGTCATCCGAGCCCTACTACAAAGAGACAGCAAAATATGCTTATGCAGCTCTCTTCTGCAAAAGAAATCACTGCGCAAGGAAGAATGTTGCCGTTTCTTCAGGTGCTGTCCTTTTCTAGTCCAATATGTCTGTGACCTCTACAGACACTGATCGTGGTCCAGTTCCCAGGAGCATGTCCACCAAGTTAGGAAGAGTCCTGAGATGAGGTAAGACTTCCTTTTGCCACCTATGTCTTAATCTTTGGATCTCTACTGAATCCAAGTTGTCATTCAGTATAAAGGAGATTTGTCACAGAGAAATAAAAGGTCATATAAGCATGCTTGATTGCTAAGCCCTGGGGAAGAGAAGCATTTCATAAGATGAAATCCTACTCTCTATGAGCTTGTGTGCACACCTGGATACAAGGGAGAGCCTCTCAGTGTGGGACACTGAATACTTTTCCAGCTACTTCAGAGCACTGAGCACACCTCTGCTGACTGCCATCAGGCTTCTTTCTCTGCCTTAGTCCTGCCCTAAGAAGTGCTGAAGGTTTGGAGGAGCGCAGAGACTGCACCCAGACAGCATACAGAGAACACTGGACCTCCAAGGTCTTTACCCTCCACCTTCCACATGAAAAAGTGAAGAGGAGTGAACCCCAATAGGTGATAGCCTTCAAAACAGGGAGGGTTCTACAGTATGGGGACAAGCCCCTGCAGTGTGCCTGCACAGAGGATGGCCTGGGATGTGGGACTTTCAGCACTAACACCAGACACTGGGTCCCCTGTCTTCCATGCAGCCTGACCATCCCTGCACCCACACCACGTCTGAGGACCAAAGTCAGCACGATGGCCTGTGAGTTGAATCCTGACCTCATGGATGGAGTGGAGAGTAAGGAGGCAACTGTGACTTGTGAGATCACTGGGGAGGAAGGAGCAACAGACTAAGCAAAAGGGCAAGGACAGCCAGTGGCACCAACTTGGGCGCCTCTTTATCTTGTGCTGTGTGCACCCAAGCCCCACTTATCTTTTTGCTGCCTCCATTTTGTTCCACGGACCAGCAAGCCATTTGTTCAACTGGGCTTTTGTCATTAAAAGAATGCCCCCAGAGTCTCAGCTTGGAGGCACAATGTATACAAAATAAACTTGGGGGATAATAAACAACTCTGCTACTGAAGGGGATGCATCTTCCTAGGAGCTCAGAGGGAATGAGGTGCTATGAAGTGGAGCTGCGCAGGAAAGGCCAAGGGCAGCTCCCCCAGCGGAAGTTAATGGGGTTGATATCATTGCCCAGAGCAGAAAACTGTCCTGCCACTCACAAGTGCTGCTCAGTCCAAGCTCAGAACAGCCCCAGCAGGCACTCCCAACAGCGACTCAGCTTCCAGCCCATTCCCCTCACTGTAAAATCATTCTCGATCAACATTCTCAGGAAAGCATCATTTCTGCATGGTCACTGGAGGGAAGTGAATCAATATTCCAAATGACCCTCTGCACAATTCTAAAGATGTTTTTTGGCAATTAATGTAAAGCTAAAACCTAGGCAGAGTCCCCAGTCTGAAGAAAGAGAAGACAAGTGTTCATGGCTATAAACCACGAATCTCCACGTTTTCCTTTTCAGTCCCTCACTTCTTCTTGGCATTGACATCATCTTAATTCCATAAGAGAGCACGCTCACATCACGATGGGCAAGAACCGAGAAGAAATGGGAGGCTGAGTTAAGAGAGAAGGAGGTGGTGGGGGCGTTGGGTGGCAGATCACAGTCTTGGGATACTTGCGGGTTCTCCGGGGAAGGGAGCCCAATGCTTGGCCCCAGATGGAAGCTGAAGCAGACTTATGTTCCAGCAAAGGATAAAACTGCCTTATGATTAGAACTTTCCGATGACAGAAGGGTGTGCATTTGAAGGCACTGACCTCCTAGCTTTCAGGTATGCAAGCAGAGATTGACCAGCTTTCAGGGATGCGATGAAAGGTGCTGCTCCTGCTTTGGGTGGTAGGCTGGATCTGCCCGAAATCCCTTCGTGACTGTGAGATCCTTGATGCTCTGACCTCAGGTCCAGCCCAGCTCTATCCTCCAAGTACCTTCGCTAGGCCCTGGGGCCCAGGTGCCTTGTGCCTCACTGGTGGTGGTGCCAGGAGTGATGCCAGGGTGTCCTGTTCATGCAAACATGAATGGAAATGAATGGTTGAGGTCCCAAGCCACGTCCTCGATCAGAAGCATGACTCCAGGGACTCTGGGTCATGGTGTATGGGCAGTTTCTCAAGCTCCTGGTGGTGCCCACTGTGCAGAACTGTGTACCTAGGAGGGAAGGAAAGAAGGCAGTAAAATTCTGCAGGAACCAAGTGCCACTCCCTCTTCTCTCACCTTCCTTCTGAGGGCATGGTGTCGGGGATGCCGGATCAGTTGGGATTTCACAAAGAGGAAAGGTCACCCAGATTACACAAGATAAAGGTGAGGAAACTGAGTCCTGAAGGGAATGTGTCTAGGGTTACACAGAGCTTGAGTGACAGAACTGGGACAAGGACCCAGATTTCTTTTGTCCCACCCACACCTGGGGCTCTGCCGCACTCATCCGAGAGAAACTCAAGCTGCATGGGATGAGCTAGGTCCCTTCTACCAGTGCTGGCGTTCAGCACCGTGAAAGTGCTGTCTGAGAGGAAAACACTCAGAATCTGAAATATGATGTAACCATGTTTATCATTTCAGTTTTGTGTGGTGCCATTTGCAAGAGTAAATCAATTAGGTGAATGAAGCAACAAGTTGACTGTAAGCGTCATAGTGATACTGACTAGTGGAGAAGCACTTCTCACGATTCCGCAGTGCCACACAGCTGCACTCAACACATTAATTCTCTTTAGATCCCTAGCTGCAGTCATGTCTCATCAGCAGTCACACATGTATCAGTATCCAGAAGTCATCTGTAAGGAATTTCTATAACATTTAAGGGGATGATCACCACTCACTCTTGAGGCCAGTGTCAGGCCCAGAGATACAAGCAAAATTCACCAGCCAGTTATGTGCCATCACATGTTGACAAAGCAATGTATTAGTGGCTTGTCATGGCTCACCTTAAAGTTTGCTTTCAATTACAATAATTATTACAGATTTGTATTGATCAGTTGGTTGGTGCTGATCTGACTAGGGATTTAATGCTGACAATAGCCCCATGAGATTACATTGTTTTCATTTGTTTACATCTGGGAAAAATCATGCCTGGTCAAGGTTAGTAACTTGCCCAAGGAGATGAGATGTCAGTGATGTACAAATGTACACTATCAGACCCTCTCCATCTGTTGCCAACACCATGTACTAACTGGTTCTCACACAGCCAAGGATTGTGTATAAGACCAGAACAGTGAGCATCTTGTTCTCCAAAAGCCATTCCTGGCTGTGTCTGACAGGGCAGTGTTGTTGGCTTTTATGGGGTAGAGACCAGAGACACTGCTAAATACTGCACACTACACAGCATAGTCTCCCACAAAAAAAAACATAGGACCCCAAATATGAATAGTGCTGAAATCAAGAAACCCTAATCAAAAATGAGTAGTTTTCTTAACTGGAGAGAACCAGGTATTAGCTGAGGAATAAAGACATAGGGACTGTCATGAGTCTGAGCTCTCACACAACTGCCACTGTGGCTATGGCTAAGACAGAGGAGAGAGAAGACATAGAGAACCAGAGCCTCAGCTTCTGCCAGCCAGCTAGATGCACACTGGGGCGGAGGAGTAAGAACAGGAAAGGGGAGAGCATAGGTCAGGGCATGTGCTCTTAGTGAGGGGAGGCAGGAATGTTCCCAGGCAGATGCAAGACCCTTGGAAGTTAGTGCAGCAGCCACTGAGTCTCAGACCCTCTGTGCTGGGCTTTGCTGTTCTGCAAACCCACTGGCTGCTTGTCAACCTCCTGGAGTAGGGGTCATTGGAAGGAGCCTGACAGCTGGAAGAAAGCAAAGCTTCCCCACCCCACCTCAGAGCTGGCTCTTGCTAAGGTTGCTGTGAGCATCTCCGCTAAAGCACAGGAGAGGCTTCCAGGCCCAGCAGCTGCCCCACAGCAGGCTCTGGCCTTCACAGACCAGCCTAAGGACAGCCTCTCAGAGGCTAAGACTCTGCAGTGGGGTGCTGAGCTAAGTTCCTATGTCATGCAGATGGCCATTTCCCAAGCCCTGGAGAGAGTAGCTGCTCTTTGCTGTTGCTACCTCCACAACACCTTAAAGCGTTGTTAACTGCTCTTCCAGTAGTTAACAAGCATATGCTACATTGACATCTTTTATATTAAAATATTGTTTAACTAATGTGTGGTTTCCATCTCTGCCAGAACCTTCTGGTATACAGTGACAGAGGAACAAGCAGATGCCTAAGCCGAAGACATGCCAGGTAAGGAAATGGCAAGTGCCAAGTCCTGAGGCTAGATCCTGCCTGGTATCTTTTGAGCGGTGAGGTGTCCTGGGTCAGAAGGAGTGCAAGGAGTTAAGGTCAACAAGGTACCAGGGCCAGAGCAGGGATGAGGCCGCCTTGGCGACTCCAATAAAGCTTGGGCTCTTACTGTATGTGAGGAATCCAAGGGACCTTTCGGCAGGCTGCTTCTGGTGCTCTTGAAAGCACAGCTGCCCATTCCTTAATGTAAAACTACATGTCAAGAAACACATTATAGGTGATGGACGTCAGGGCGTATCTAGAGCGTACTGCCTACTGCACACCTAAGTGTAAGTGTGTGATAGAAAGATTGCACATATGGGACCCATCATTAACTGAAAAACTGCATGTGGCACAAGACTAGAGAAGACAGAAAGGTGACAGTGAGTTCCTTGAAGAATTTACAGCCATAACTCAGAAGACAGAAGACGGCACCTTGGCCCAGAAGGTAGCTGTAAAGATGATGAGAAATATAATTCTCAGAGCAGTGGGATATTTAATGCCAGCAGAAAATGCAACCTTTAAACTTCTGTGGGTCTCCTTTATCTTCTCTTATGAGCTAGAGGGTTGTATTATTCTACAGGGTGACCAAGACCAGGACTGGAGTATGGCAGACCTAACTCCCAACCGAAGCTGCACCAGCTACTGGCTTTGTGATAGGTGGCAAGTCACTTCAGTTCTCTAGTCCTCTCTCTCTTCCTCTGTCACTGAAGGCAGCAGCACCTACTTACCATATTCCTGTATGGATTAAACAGCAATGCAGGAGAACATTAGCACAGAGTCTGACACAGCCAAAGCTCAATGCATGGCAAAGCTAAACTTCTCTTGTCTACATCTTCCCCTTGAGACCTCATTTAGCTAAGCGTGAGTACATAGCAGTGACGGTCATGATGACATTCACACAACTCTTGACTACTGAGAAACATGTTCTTCATTCATTTTCTGCTCATGCAAGACCTAGAAGGCCCCAAAGTACAGGAGGCCTTCATTGAATCACAAGCTCTCTTTGAAAGTCTGCAGACTACAGTAGCATCAATCAACTGTTCCATCCCCTAGCTTCTTTTGGCTGTAGTTCTATAGCCTAGGGCAAGGAGCTGAAATGACTAGGTTACACAGAAGAGACAGGGGAGACTCTGGAAGCCTGAGGACTCTAAATACCATGGGAAGTGCCAAGGCCTGGCCAGGAACCCAGGCAGACACCATGCACTGGTTTTGCCCCGAGCAGCAGCGGGTAACAACTTTTGAGGAGTACAAATATTCCTGAGGTAGATGTTTGATCTGGAAAAATTTGAACATGAGTAAAAGAATGATAATTAGGAGATACGTTACACAGCTAAGTTTATTGAGGAATTAAGATGCATTACTGGTACCATACCTTTTTTTTTTTTTTTTTTTTGTGGTACCAGGGATTAAACTCAGGACCCTGCAATTGCCAGGCAAGTGCTTATTCTACTGCGCTATCTCCCTGGTCCTACCATATCATTTTTGATAATTACAAACATTATTTCATTTACTTTTCACAATGTTAAGTAGTGATCACTCTAGATGGATCCAGTTCACAGATGAGGAAACCTGAGGCTCAGAGCAGCTAAGTACTTTATCCAAGGCCACAGGGGGCACAAGGCACGTGCTCTTAACCTCAGCTCCCACTCCACAGTTTCCCCTTTTGATGGCTAATAAGTTGCCGCAGGGAGCTCATAGCAAGGGGGCCTTCCAGTTGAGAAGGCAAACCCATACTTGTGATCATAGAGGATGCGCTGCCACAGAACGCAGGCAAGGGAGACGGCACTCGTCGCGCTCTCCAGCTGCTCTCCTGAGTGGGCCCCCCGTGTGGTAATCAGTCAGCTGCCAAGACATCTAGAGCAGAGGAGTGTGGCAGGAGCAGGTACTCCAAGCAGAAACTCTCTTTGTCGGGAGGAAGTTGTAAGGCAGCTGCGCTCTGTAAAGACGAATGTGGGCAGAAGGGTGAGTCTTCTGGCCGTGTCGTAAATGTGGGGCCTCTCATTGGCCAGGACGGGTGGCCCACACGGAAAGGAAGGGCTCATTCGCGCATTCCTCGGCTGGGGGGCAGCAAGAAGGCAGCATGACATGCAGCCAGCCTGAGGGGTGCTGCCTGGATTTAGATATTCCCAAGTCTCGATGAGTAACATGTTTTTAATTTTCAGATACATGTTTGCTTTGATAGTAAATAATCTCAGAAGAAGACTTGGGGTCAGCTGGATGGCCACCTTGTGACCCTGCTCCGCCTGAATTCAGGGCTTGCCTTTGTGGCATCTGTCCCAGTGCTTCAGTGACAGCAGCTACTGTCTTGGAGAATTTCTTCCCAGCAGCTTATTGACACATTCCTTAAATTTGGGAATGTCGCAAGAAAAGGAAGCAAGTAGTACTGCAGGCAAACACAACAGGGTTAAAATTCTAAGACATCTTACTGTCCACTTGCCTTGGTCAAGTCAGCTAGTTTTGCCCACTTGAAGCTTAGAAAACAAAAATAAAAATATGGGCTTTTGATGCAAAGTGCCCGCGTTCAAGTGCTGGCTCCGCCCTAGTTAATTCTGTGAATTATTCCAAGCATTGTGGGTTGTCGCGGGGACTAAAAACGATAATGTATAAAAAGTGCGCAGTAGAATGATGCTAGTCAACTAGTAAATCATAAACGTCACCATAAGTGCTTCCTTGTTATCAGATGATCAGGGTAGGACTTATCCCCAGTAAGTACTGGATTCAGAGCGTAAATCTATTCCTTAGTAAAAGGCCAAATGTTTCTCCACCATTAATTGACCACACAGCTGAAAGAAACCTTTGAGATGGTTTTACTGATAAAGAAACACCATGAAAGACCAGAGTCATCTGGCAGGGTGATGACATTCTCCCAGCTCTGTTTGGTGTAAAATCTGACTTAGAAGCTGGCAGCTGCCCTCATGGGAAGGCGACCACTGGTGAGTGGGCGTCCCTGGGCGGTTTCATGTCCTGATGAAAAATCACTGCTGTTTCCCAAGCAGCAGCAATGTGGGAAGCAACTCCCTTCAGGCTGGTTTGCTTCTCCCCTTCACATTAATACACTCAAACGTGACAGGAGCTACATTAGGCTTGGTAATTACCTGAGTACAATTCATCCACCAAGCAATTAGGATCCCACTTAGAGCAGCCTGGACACAGTGCTTAGCAGTGTCCCCACACTCCCCTCTGCCTGCCCAGCCTGTGTTGTCAGGAAATGATCAGACCGGGTGGCGCACCACCCCAGCCCTCCCCAGCACATAGGGAGCACTTAGGAGAAGGTGGTCTTATTAGTAAAATAGAAAATGCCTCTATTTAAAGAGAGCTAATCCTCAGGTAGAATCTCACAGAAGCTAGAGCTCTGTAACACAAAAATAAAGATTTCACAGAAGGCATTTTTTTCAGTGCTCAAGAGTGAATGAGACTTTCAAATTCTACACCTTTGTTCATTCAGTAATATGCTCACTTTAAAATGTTATTTTGAGGGTCAAACCTGGTTCAGGCACCGTGCTGTGCCTTGGAGTGAGGATCATGGAAAATTATTGACACAGTCACTGTCCCACAGAGCTCACAGTGTAGTGAGAGATCCACAGTCTAGTGTAAAATTACAGGTACAAGAAGCTCTAGGAGTCAGAAGTATTTTCTGGCATTATGAGAACATCTTAGGAGGATGTGACCTGGGTGAGTATCACGGTAGTGTGACTGAGAAGGTGACAAGAGATGAGACCTGAAAGATGGGTGGAGGCAATGAAGACAAAAGGAACCGCAAGCTCAAGGAGCATGGTTGGGGAGAGGCAGGACAAGGTGGGCATCGGCCTAAGATGAGATGCAGGGTCAGAACAGGCCCACCTACTAGCAGCTGCTGCCCACACCCTAAGAGCAGTAGGAAGGCAGCTAACGTTGCAAGCAGGGTAAATTCAGAAAGGCCTTATGTTTTGTAGGATCATTTGGCTGTTGCGCGTAGACGGGACTAGAACAATTTGTTTTTGTTTTTGTTTTTGTTTTTGTTTCAAAATTTTATTGATAAACAGATAGCAATGAGACAGTTTCAAATCAAATCGGAAGTACAGATTCAACAAATAACACACTGCATATATACTTCTTAGTGGTTAATTGCTGTACAAGATGTGCACTTGAGATCCTATTTACAAACACCATTAGAACAAATCATTCTATTCATTAAGAGAATGCAACTATGTATCTATCCTAACCACTTTGAATACACAGATACAAAATGGACATTCATCTGTATACCCCATTTTTTCTGAGTTCCGTTATTGAATATTATAGGTGTGTAAACTCAGCAAAATATTCTAAAAGAGTCCAGTAGCCCATAATAGCATTGGGTCTTCTGTTTAACTGGCAATGTCAGAAATTATTGACCTGAGTCCCCCACAGCTCAACATAACAGCATGGCTTTACTTCCTATATTTCGTCTTCATACTTTTCTACTGGATGGTTAAGACCAAGGTAAAGCAGGACCTGTGCAACAAGAGTTGTAGCTTTTTGGTCTGAGAAGGTCAGTGAAATTCCCTCAGGATTTATCTTGAGATCCTGTACCTCAGATTGTAGAACATTTGTCAGTAGGACTAGAAAAATTTGGATTTGATGTCCAAGGCCAATTCAGTGTATTAGTTTTCTGTGGCTGGTAACAAATTATCGCAAACTTAGTGGTTTGAAGCAGCACCATGCATTGTCTTCAGCTCTTGCATTTATAACTTTAAACTGGGTCTTCTATGGCTAAAATGAAGGGATTGGTCTTCTTTGGGGGGCTATAAAAGGGAGAATTCACTTCTCGCCTTTCCCAGCTTCTGGAGCTGCCCACATTCTTTGGCCCTGCAGCTCCACTCTGTGCCCCAATCTTCACAGTCTCTCTGACTCTGGTTGTCACTACCTCCAACTTTCCAGAAGCTTGTGATCACAGTGGGCCCACCCATATAATACAGGAGAACCTTCCTGTCTCAAGATGTGTAGTTAGTCATATCTGCAGACCCTTTGGTCATACAAGGTCACCTTTTCCACAGATATTGGGGATTAGAAGGTAGAGCTCCCTGGGTGGCTATCATTTTGCAGACCAAAGATGATTCTGGGGGTGTTCACAGATGTTTGTAGCTCAGATATATACAGTGGTAATGGTGCAGCTGGTGGGAAGTCAGCTACTTCAGGATGTTACCTGAAGGTAGAGCTGACAAAACCTAATGGTGCCTTGGATGCAAGGGCAGTGGAGTGAGTGCACTCCAGGCACCGGCAGGACTGTACAAGGGCACAGGCAGGTAAAAGCATGGAGTGGCTGTTTTATCTGAGGAAGAGGGCATCCTACATGTGCTCCTCGAGTGCTGAGAGATGGGGCTCAGGGGAGGCACAGCAGCATAACTGAGGGTCTTGGAAGGTGGCAGCTAGGCTGCTGCTTAGGTGGATGGTAGCAGCTGGACCACTGCTTAGGTGATAGAGAATAAAATAAACAGAGGTTGCCCTGGGGGAAGCGGAATGACAGGCAATCAAGACACAGACCACACTGTGGGGAAGCTAAGGTGAGGAGCAAAAGAAGCAGCAAAGCTAGAGGAGAGAGCAGGATCATGTACAAGGGTGATGGGTAAGATACCATTGCTGATTGCAGACTGGGGCTGGCTGAAGTGTCCAGGTTGAGTCTGTTCTAGCCTGTGGACTAGTGAATTCTCAGGCTACTAATGGTGGCATCGCACGCTGATCCTCCTCTTCCTCAGGAAAATTGCCTTCAGTGCCTTAGCACTCTTCAGAGGCCAGGGTTTCTAATCTCTCCCAGGTTCCCCATTGTTCATTTCTCACACTGGTTTTATCTTGATTACTAGAAAATGGATAATCTGAGTGGTTCGGGGATTGGGGCAACAGGTCTTCCCATGCTTACCACAGAATGTATGGAAATATCTGATGATCAGACAATAGCACAAAGTGCTCCTTCTCTAACCTCACTTGTTTTTTTGTTAAAACCACAAGCTATTTTATTAAATATTAGTGGATTCATTTATGAAAACAGAGCCTTCGTGGATTGATCAGCCCCTAAAGGCCATACTTCTTAACACCACCACAACAGCTTCCAAGTTGAGAGGAATTTCTAAGGAGACACAAACAACAGCTTTCAGCTTCTCATACCATCCATGGTTCCCATTCGCAATGATATTGGTTCTAGTTCTCCAGGATATTAATGATATTTTTATTGCTATTTTTACTTATGAGGATTTTATCTCCCCACACGGTATCTAAGGTAATTTCACCTATTAGTTTTGTTTCTGTCTTTCGTATTAGACATTTTTTTTCCCTCAAATATCTCCCTGAAAAATGCTCATTTTGCAAGGCATTATTGATTTGTCAGCTGGGAGCTTCCCTGCTGGGTAATCTAGTTAGGTCACTGCTTGGTAGTAAGTGGAATTCCATTTTCTTCAGATCTGTCACATGGGCTGACAGATTCCTCCCAAAAAGACTGCTCCAAAATCTTGTCTTAAAAGTAAAGACTTTGCTTCACTCTGAAATCCTAATTCTTGGGGGAAAAAATGAAATGATTTTATAAAATACTACAGTGGTAGACTTATGTCCTCAAACATTTTTCTATACATACGGGGGACATAATGTGTCAACATATGGGTGACAAAAATGTGTCAAAGTTACATCACCAGTCAAAATAAATGTACCACTCTGGTGGAAGATGTTGAAAATAGAGAAATCTATGTACACTGTAGGCAGAAAGTATATGAGAAATCTTTGTATCCCCTTTTCAATTCTTTTTTCAACCCTATAACTGCTCTAAAAAATCCAATTATTTCTTTAAAAATGTTCTTGAGTTAGCGATAATCATTTGTTTAAGAAATATGTGGGAATCCACCACTCATAGCCAAGGATACAAGAAATGAATAGGTGCATGGGAGATAATCCAGCGCCTCTGACAGCCACAGTTACACTGGGTGGGCTCAACCCTGCCACAGCACTCATGTTCCTTGAGACTTGTGCAGGGAGGACTTTTAGACCAGAGAAGAAGCCAAAAACACCATTGAGAAATGGAGAAATGTACCATAAAATAAACCTCCCAAACTACATGAATGTTTGGCTTCAGGTCAATAACAGATTAAGGTCCAGAAAGAACCTTAGGCTTAGCAGACCTGCCAGCATGTGTTATGTTTCCCTGTCCATCCCCAGTTGTATTCAGTGAGGACAGAAGAGTGGACACAAGCTATAGACATTTTGAGTGAAAAAAAGTGAATGAATAGACATGGACAGAACACAACACACACAGGGACAGACTTACAGAGCACGTTCAGGGTTAGACAGGAACCGGTCTACTGCAGAAGAGCAGGAGGAAGCTGGAGATAGAGGAACAGCCACTTTTAGTTGAAACAGAAAACAGCCACAGATGAGGAAGAGCCAAGCAAAAGTTGGGGGGAAAAAGAAAGAAAACACTGATGTTATTAGGTGACCCAGGCTTACGTGAGTATTCCAGTATTCTTAAAATATTCTTATGGAAGCATAAAGAAGGAGGGCAGTTATTGCATGACATGGTTATCCTAAATTTATGTTTAAAAGCCTGTTTTGTAGCTAATATCTTCTATGAGTCTTGTAGCAACTTGGAACACATGCAGGGCAGGTTACCACTTCATTTCACTAAGTAATGAGACTGGCCCCACTTCCCTCTTTATTCCTTAACCCCCTGTGATATGTCCACGTTGAAGAACCTTTAAAAATACAGTTGGATATAATGATATTTCCTGCATACACTCATTTCTGACCACCTCAGAATGATTTTCCTGGTCTCTCCTGAGTCAACATAGCAGTTTCTGCTTCCATCATCCATTTGACAATATGAATTGCCCTGTGGTGGCCTTTGTTGTGCCTTGTACAATAACCATATGAACATTTAAATAGCAGTTGCCAGGTAAATTACAAGTTCCTTGGGGAAAGGAACCACGACTGGTGCAGCTAGCACCCTTAGGCGTCTCCCTGGCCACTGGCTGAGCAATGCTGGTTGAGAGTCAAGCAGGCAGAGTTCTAATCTGAGTTCCTCTCGCTCCTTAGTGGCCCTATAACCTCAGACTTAGTACTCCTGAGTGTCCTTGCCTATGACACAGACAAAATCACAGCCCTTCCCGTTGTGAGTTACGCCGAATAGCAAATGACGTAAGGAGCAGCCTTCACGCGTGCACCATGCTTGCGAATATCAACCGGGATCATTTATCCACACTCTCACCTGCTTACACAGTGATCTAGACTCTTTATTTTCACCCTTTGGTCTTTCATCATGCCTTACCGTACCCTTGATGTCTTTAACTAACAAAACTGTCTAAGGGTTGCCATCTGAATACTATTTTTCTAAAACTTCCAGTTTTAGCGATCCAAGTGAAAATTGGAGAAATTCAGAAACTTTGAACCATTCTTGATAATTGATTAGGGATGTAACTATCTGAATATGTGTTTTCATAAAATGCTTTTCTGGGAATCAGATTTCAAGGGAATAAGGACCCACATGCATATTAGGACATTTGAATTTTAGTGAACAAAAGTTTGCTGCAATTGCAGCATTGTTGCAGATTGTCTACAACTAAGTGTGTCGAGTATTTGCATGGGACCGGGATTATGCATAGGATAATATTATCATCAGTTATGACAAACCACTAGTACTTGGCAACTATATGTTGCTTTATTGGAGTTTACTAATAATTTAAATTTTATTAATGCTTATATGCTATTAATATATTTCCTTTTAAATTTAGTGATATTGTTTTCCTTGGGTATAACCTTGTAAGAATCAAATGACTAAACTTTTCAGTATGGAATAAATTCTGGCAAAGAAGTTTCTTTGTCAAAATTTTGGAAGTACATATAATGCTGCTAAACATATTTTCCCAATGCCTTTAAAACTGGGAGGTGTCCTTACAGTGTCACATCTTAAATAGATGGTAAGATGAAGTTTAAGCATTGCTGTAATATAAAAATTTGATACCCAGAAACTGTACAATTGTATAGTACTCCTACCCATGCCCAATATCAATTTCCTTGAGTCAACAATAAAGTTTCCAAGATCTTTGGCTGTTTGCTTGTTCACTGCCTAGACTGAGCACACAAAACCAAGCAAGATGAATCTATGTCTTCACGTATACAGATTGCCACTAAGCCTGTACTGCAAAGCTTGATTTTACAAAGTCAGTGGAACCATTATTTTACTTTTTCTCCCCACAAGCCATGAGGTTGGTGTTTTTATGGTAAATAGAAGGTCCTGGCTCCTCCCCTACCCTGTCAATATAGAAAAGGTTTACATGACTACACTATCCCATACTAACCAGTCAGCGTTACCTTTCCTAAATTCAGACATGTTTGTCACAGGCTGGATCCTAGCCTCTCAGCCCATGATACAGCTGAGCCAGACTTTGGGAGGGGTGTAAATGGCAGCTGGCTTGACTGTTTGGATGGTGATGTGACATGGTACAGAATTGCCTGGTGGTCAGCTAACTGCCTGACAGCAGGTGTTAGAAAAACTCAGAGCCAAAAGGATGAGGGTTCCAATACAGATAGAGGGAGGAGGCCAAGCAAGAGCAGGGATCCTAATATTTGAAACTCAAGGCCTTGCTCCAAATGCTGAGGTAGCTCCTGGACCTGCTTTGACATTTTAACAACTCTGACTTTTCTTTTTAATTCTATCCTATTAATCCTGAGATGGACTCTTTGCTACTTCAAAGGGCCTTCTACACAAATGCTGAGGGAACCTAAATTTGTTTGCCATAACCCAAAAGAGAGAAACACACCTGGTCACCCTCTAGGGGTCTCTGCTGTGGTGATGTGAGATCACTGCATCCTCTTAAACTGAGAACTCTGTCTCCCAGACAACACCTGGAGAGTGAGTCTCAGAGCCACTTCTAAACAGAATTTATTGTCACCATTAGAGGCAGACGCTATTTGCTTGTGCTAGCACAGGAACTCCTTCCACAAAGTGCACTTAGTTTATGTTGCCCCATATGTCAAGGCCAGTGCTGAAGTTCCTTAGGAGTGATTTTCATTATTTTTGCAGCAACTTAATCATAAAACACAAAAAGATATACTGTCTAGCAATAGAGTTTCACAGCCATGAGCCCCCACCCCAAATGAGCTCAAGCTGGTTTAAGTGAAATGGCATGGTAATATGTAGATATTAATAATGCCTCTTTTATAAATTAACTGAGATGTTACCCCTTTTTGGTCATCAGCCGATTTCAATGCTATACCACTGTGCTCTTATGAACTTTCTATGAACATCTCTCTGAGTGCTCTTTGCTCAAAGGACACTTGATACTGTCTTTGGCTCAAATAATCCCCAAGAGTTCTGATCTGAGCACACCAGCTCGGCCATCAACTATATCGAGGCTCTTCACCCAAACACTCCCTTACTCCGGGTACCTCTGCTTGTCCCTAGTGGCAGGCTGAACTCTGGCAGGTTTTGCAGCCAGCTCTGCTGAGCGGAGAGACCATTGGAAGGCTGGTGGCTGCTTTTGATGAATCTCCTGCTGCAACATAAACAATGAGCTCCTGCAGGGTGCTGGTGGGAGCTGTTTGTTTGGTCAGGTCTTTTTTCCACAAGGCTGGGTCATCAGCAGTTGGCTGGTTACAAATGCAGTCCTAAAACCAAATGGCTGGAATCCAATTATCCCAGCTTCCTGTCTGCAGAGCCCTGCCAGAGAGGAACAGTCATGTTTGTCTGCATACTCAGACCCTCAGGACTCGCACTATATCACTTGGAGAAAACTGACAAATAACAGATCCTCCCTTTTTTGATGGAAAAGCAATGCGGTGTGGAAAGAGGACTCACTGGTAGAGAATGCAAAAATCTCCATCTCCATTCCACATTCTGTCTCTTGTGGCTCAGTGGCTCTTTCCTTTCATGAGCTTCCTTTTCTCATTCTTCAAAGGGAGGTGATATCAAGCTCTAATGAGAAGATGTGTGCAGGAGGGCTTAAGAAATTCTAGCGATGGCGATGATGATGGTAATGATAACAACAGTGATAGCTGCCAGTGGTTGAGTGCTGGCCACGACCAGGACACTGTCCTAAGTGTCTGATGTGCACCACCTCATTTAATACAAATACCTTCTGAAGAGTTGATGAACATCAAATGATGATACTGATAAGGACAGCTAATACTGCTCCAATATTACCCCTCCCAGCATTTTATACATATTAACGTATGCAAACTGTAATTATATGAAATAAGTACTATTATTGTCTATACTAAATATACAAAGAAAATTGTATATAGAAGCTAGATAACTTGCTCAAGATCACACAACTAGTAAGAGGCAACAAAGATTCACACACAAGTGCTCTGACAATAGAACTGAAGAGATACCAAACTTTTTCTAGCATCAGTAGACTTTTCCTACGAGGGCTGGATGTAAATGTTTTGGGCTCTAGGACCACAAATAGCTACTCTCCCATTTACCAGGAGTTTTTTTATTTCTTTTTTTTTTTTACTTGTTTTGTTTTGTTTGACATTTTTTGTCACTCTTATTTGTTTTCATAATTCTTTTGAATGTAAAAACTATCTGTAACTCAAAGGTCTTCCTCTAAAAGTGTGTAGTCTCTCAGAATCGCTCAAGAATAATTTCATGGGCTGACCAGACAGCTCAGTGGACTAAAGTATCTGCTTAAGCAAGCTCAGGGGCCAGGGGTCAATCCCTGGGTGTGCAGCGCCCACCCTACCCCTGGGGCGCCCTGAGATGGCCACTGAGCCTGGACATGATGACTCGTGCCTATAATCCCAAGGTTTGGGAGGCTGAAAACAGGAGGATCACTATGAATCTGATCTGTGTATTGAGACCCTGTAGAACCTATACTGAATACATAAAAAAGAGAGAATTTCAGCTTTATAGATAAATAAAACGATTGAGGTCATTTAGTAAGTGCCAAAGGCAAGATTCTAATTGAGTTCATTGGCTTTCAGAAAATGTTATCAACCCATGCCACACTATCTCCATATTTTCTTTAAAATGTAAGACATTATAATTGATTCAGGGAGGTTGTACTTGCCACGCTGAATTTCCAATAGAATATACTTATTCCTCCTGAAGTAGACTTGGGCGGAAGTCAGCAGGCTGAGAGTTAGCTATCCCAGTGCCTACTACAGTGCCTGACACAAAGCAGGCATGGAATAAGTATATCTCCATTGGGTAAAATAATTCTGAATTCTGGTTGGATTGTCATTCCTTAAGATCTCGTCCATTTTCCAACTCTCTTGGATGTCATAATTAAGTTAATGAATGAAAACAATGACAAATTCCTTATCTAGCTTGTAGAGAACACATACAATATTATGATATAATTTTTATAAAGTTTTTTGGAGGGAAGAAACATTTTATGTGATGAAACATCTTTAAAATGGAAACTATTCTGTTGACCAAAAATACACTGGAAAAATGTACTTATGAGTTTGTAGTGAATATATCACTAACCAAAGGCAGGACAATAGGAGTACATTATAATTTTGTCATACATTAACATTTTTGTATCTGACAACATAATCTCATGTTAAAACAGAAATTTTATTTCTTTAACTTTGAATTTTTACTTTTTAAAAAAATTTTATTTGTATGTGTGTGTGTGTGTGTGTGTGTGTGTGTGTGTGTGTCCAGCTCAGCCCACCAGGGGGCGGGGCTGGCTGGCATGTGGTGCTGGGGGATTGAACTGCAGTCCCTGTGCTTTGCTAAGCTTGTTCTAAGTAGATGCTTTAGACCACTAAGCCATCTCACCAGCCCCTGAATTTTTACTTTAGATAATAAATAAAATTCTTGGCAATGCTGTCAAGTTTATGCATCTGTCCAGATTTTAAAGGAAAGGGGTGTATCTATATCTATCTATAGCAATATAGCTATATATCTATATATGTATATGTATATTTATCTATATTTCCAATCATCAGGCTCCCAAGGTTTTTATTTTTTATGTATTTAGTGCAGAGTCTACAGGGTTTCACTACACAGATCGGACTCATAGTGATTCTTCTGTTTTCAGCCTCTCAAGCTCTGAGATTACAGGCACAGGCCACCACGCCCAGGCTCAGTCACCGTCTCAGCATGCCCCAAGGGTGGGGCTGGCAAGGCACTCCAGAGGTTGAACCCCAGTCCCTGCACCTGCTTAAGCAGGCACTTTAGTCTGGTGAGCTATCTGGCCAGCCCTTTCCAAAAGGGTTTTATTATGCCTTAAATGGTCGCACTATAGTAATACTGTTTAGTGTAGTTTACTCCTTTCTTGGAAAGAAGAAAGATATAAGCTGCTGGTGTCAGTGACCAGTACCAGGTTCCCAGGCTCCTCTGTCAATGTGATGTGCTGGTATACCTCAAGATCCCTCGCAGAAACCCACGGTCCTTTACCACTTTGCTGCCAGTTTGACCATATAGGTGTGCACACCCATCGGTACAATTCCTTGCCAGCCCAGATTGGTTGCAGTGACCAGCGCTTAGCAAATGTAGGAGTAATGGTAGTCACACAGCGCAAGAGCACAGTCTTCCGAGTTGTCTTTAGTTCCAGGCTAGGCCTGCACAAGCTGCCGTAACAAGCCCTGAGTATTATCGTGTATCATCTAGTGTAATGCCTGTGGTGCACAGCAGGTGTTTAGGAAACCTTATTTATTGAAGAGAATCATGGTGATTATATTGATAACAGTTACTTCTTACTTTTTAGAGATGATTAGTAAGGTAATTTCATTTCTACTATTCCCTGAAATAGTCTATGTGGAATTGTGTGCTAGATGGCAGATTTTACCTGGTTCTGCTTGCTGTTGTGTTGGTGTTGGTCACTTCATGTCCAGCTAGCTAATTTGAACATTTCTTTTTAGTATGTGGGCTTGTGAGCATCCATGAGGATTATAGTTGTCACCCCAGGAATGTTCTGAGTCATATGGAACATTTTTTAAACAGTTTAAAGTCACTGGATTTATTTTCATGGACATTGAAGTCCATGAAATAGGCCTTGGTTTTCCCTGATAGGTGGTGGGAGAAATACTTGGTTAGTGGGTTGCAGCGAAGCAGGAAGAGGTCACAGATATCCCCTTTGAGCTGGAAAAGAACTTGGAACATGACCCTATTTTAGTTATTCTACTCTGACCTGGGCACTGTGCTGTAGGTACAGACATTATAATCAATGAGCAGCTGGAATCACTTGAAGTGTTTGAGTTGAGTAATTGAAAAACATGGAAAATTTTAAAGGAGAATACTACTTAATGCTTTTTGTTATCTACTATAGTTTGTGTATGTGTGATTTTAAAAATAAATTTAACTTGATGGGGGTTAGGGGAAAAGGAAGGGGAAATAAGCAGAAGAAAGATACGTTATGTCGAGGAACCCAGTAACCTTCATAAATGTAAACAGTAGTAATTCATAAACATGAGTTAAGGTTAATAATATCAGCAAGAATGAAGATGGGGAAAGGAGAATTAAAGGAGAAGGGTGGCAGCGAAGAAGGAAAGGGGATTTTATTTTAATTTAATTAAGTTAATTGGTATAGTTTAGGAATATACAATGATCACATTTATCATAGGGAATTTGTACCTGCACATGATACAACTTGATTTGTTTTTCCTTTTTTCTCTCTCATTTCTCTTCCCTTTCTTTCTTCAACGCCTCTTCAGGAAGGGAATTTTGAAAAGAAAGAGGTCTTGTGCGTATGTAACTAGTTGCCAAAATGGCTGCAAATTGTATATGTCTCAAACATATACTAATAAAATAAAAATTGTAAAAATGTGACCTGACAATGTGTGGAGACATAAAAGCAAAAAGAGGTAGAAGGTAGTAGAAGTTACTTCAGTATGAAGTGATGAGGCATAAACCCTGAGAGTGAGCCACGAAACCAGAGAAACAGGACTGGCTAAGTGATTTTTAGGCAAGAAAATTTAGGGACTAGATGAAAAAAGTTGGAAAGTACAGAAATCAGAGACCACGTCCCACTTGGAATGTCAGGTAAACAAAGCACCACTAGAAATAATATTCTGAATTTGTTATTAAGCCTCATACATTTTAGAATGCTGGACTTACCACTTTTTGCCTAGCATTTTCATTTTGGTGGCCATATCGTTCTTCTCCATTAAAATGGAAACCATCAAAGGTCATTGACCAAAATGTATTTGTGTATCTCGCCTCTAACAGCAAGGAGTTATTTGTAAGATGAATGAATAGCATTTGGTTTGGTAGTCTAGGGAATTCATTTCATGGGAAATTTGAGATCAAGATGAGCAAGCCACTTGCCAGACTCTACTAAGTAGGTAAGTGGCAAAATGCAAGGTAAAATCACAATTCATATTTTTCACATTTCAGACCACACAGTGAAACTATCAGCTGTTGTAGGGAAATTTCCATAACAAAGAACTGCCAGAAATTAGGGAATACATAGACTACTCAGTATGGAGAGGGCAACTATTAGATGAAGCAGAATTCCAGAATGATGTTGATCTTATATCTTTACAAGCCCAAAGTTTTCAGAAGGTTCTGTGTTGATGAAAGAGGTACCATGATAGGAAAACCTTGATAAGATTGCCCTTTCCTGGTTCATTTCACTGACTCATACTCCCCTGACCAACTGCCCACTTTCTATTTAGCTGGGATAAGAGGTCTCCACAGAATTGGTAGCTCAGATCAGTCAGCCAGCAGCTTTTCACTAGAAATGATGAAACCCTGGCTGAGTTCCCTTTCATAAAGCCTTAGTAATTGATGAGTCACAGTCTCCCTATGGCAAGTTCCCGAATCTGGTAAAGAGGGATTGCTATACAGCTTTGGAAAAAGAACGTGGGGTAGGAGGGGGCGGTGGTCTGGTTTCTGGCCAAGAATTTCATCATTAAGTTGTGGCATATGGACCCCATTTGGACCTTCTTGACAAGAAGATCATATACTGACTACTGTCATGCTAATTCAGGGGACCAAAAATGGAGTGAAATGGCACAACTGCTGATGGCCTTCAATATTAAGAAAGATTCTCCTGAAATTAAATGATCTGCTCCCACCGAGTCCTTAAAAATACAGATATGCCTTATCTTTTATTCAAAGGTCTAGATCAATTTAAATGATGATACATCTAAGGTTCTGAAATAGTCCTAGATTATAAATTGTCTTGAAATTTTGGGAATGTGTCTTCAAAGTGTGATGCTTTTGCTTCTGTTACCCATCTTTCAGGCACATGGAACAGTAAAGATTCTCAAAAATAGGCAGACATAGGTTTCTGTCCTGCCTCTGCTTATTATTATTTGTATTGCCTTGACTTAGAAACTTGGTTTCCTTCAATCTCATTTTACTGTAATTCCTATAAAAGAAGAATTATATAAAATAATAATAAAAATACTAATAAGAACTATCGCTTACCTGCCTGGAAGTATTCTAATGATCTAAATAATTTTATTTAAATTAAATAACATCAGGAGTTAAGTGGTGTGGCCCCCTCTACTTTTATCAAGAAACTGAAGCTCAGAGAACTTAATTAAGTTGCTCAGCAAAACCCGACTAATAAACTGAGAAGTGGAGATTCAATCCAGTGAATAATTTTTTGACAATACTGCTCTTCAATAATCAACAAAGTTACATCTCTTTACCCTCTTCTAATGTCAGGTGAGATTGATATTTATGAGACTCAGGAATTGAAGTTTAAAGTAGGGTGTTTTTTTTTTTTTTTAGATCTCCATAACAAGACACTAAATGACAGCAAGACTTCATCTTCCATCTATGCTTAGTATGTGTATCTTTCTTCTGTGACTCTGTAGCCAAATCCGGTACCATCTCTGTCTTCTCCTGAGTAGATTCTCTACGTGCTCCTTGTGTGATCAGATACCTGGCATAGAGAGAGTCACTGTGTATAAGTCCCCTTACTTGCTGCTCCTGGTATCGCAACACCCCCGACATGGAACTGTACATGCTGCTTATGAATTTCAAATGTCATGAAATCCAAAGTAATAATAGTAACAGCTGCACCTCAGTGAAAGCTTACTATATGCCAAAGACTGCATGCACTATTTAGCTGCTTTCACCCACTGAAATCTCACAAGCAACAGTCTGGAAATGTGCTATCAGTATCCTTCCTGTAGTTATCCTTAATTCAAAGAGCCAAGCCACTTGCCTGGAGTCACACCCTCAGGGACTGGTACAGCCCAGATCCCAACTCTTGTCTATCCAATGCTACTGCCCAAGTCTTTAAGCAAAGAAAGTTTCTCAATCTGTGGACTCGAAAATGTAAGGCATAATAAGGTAGGGATGTGCATGCCCATTCATGTAAACAAATGAATAAGGATGCCAGGGGACAATTAGGTATTTTATGATTGCTTTTGAACATCCTCTTTTTGTTTTCATTTTTCTTTTTAATGTATTTGGAACAGGGTCTCACTATGCAGCTCCCACTCATAGTGATGCTCCTGTTTTCAGCCTCCCCGGCGCTGGGATTACGGGCATGCACCACCATGCCCAGACTTGGTGGCTGGCTCAGTGTACCCAAGGGCAGGGCTGGCACAGCATGTGGTGCCAGGGATTGAACCCCGGTCCCTGAACTTGCCTAAGAAGGTGCTTAGTCCACTGAGCTATCTAACTGGCCCTTGAACATCCTCATTTATATCCCACTGATTCTCGCTGCCTTCTTTCTACATCATGGCCTGGTCAACCTCCTGTCCACTACATTTTGCCTCAAAAAATGCCATTATTGGTGAAAGGGTGGGCAATGTCCTCCAGTGACAATAATCCAGTGTGGATTATTGTCAAGTAATCCACATGGTTTGATTCATTTTTACATTCTATAATTACAAAAATTGAAACTGAATTTATTTTTTCAATAGCCAGACATGAACCAGAAAAGAAAATAAACTTGCAATAAATCAGAAAAGCAACGGTATTTGAAAATTCTAATCCTTTTGCTGCTTGCAAGAAATATGATAAACATCTTGATTTTATTCAAAACTGTACCAGAAAGATTTTTACTCTTATCAGAGAGCTCCAGCTTTTGCAGTGGGTAGAGTATTAAAATAGCAGAGCAGCAGCGAGTTTTGGGGCTGAAAGAAGGAAGTGGAATAACGCACTGCAGTCACAGTAAACAATGAAGAGCTCGGAATTCTTCCACACAAGTAAATTCAATGAATCTACTGCGTAGCTTCAGTGCACAAAAACCTCTGTTAGGCACTAGAAAAAAAGGACAAGCAATATGAAGTTGCCGCTGTCCTCAAGGAGCTCAGAATCTGGCGGGGGAGCTCAGAAAGGGCATCATTAACGAGCCCTGCCGGAAATGATGCCGAAATATCAGAGAAGAACAAATGAAGCGCATGATGCTAGCAGACGGTCAGAAGCCTCATGCTCTCCTGGAGGCTGTAAAAGGCTTCGAGTAGGAAGGGGCCCTGGAGATGTGCCACACAAGGGATGGAAACACAGTCAGGTCAGCTAACTGAATACAACAATGTAAAGAGAAAGTCAGGGAGACATGGAGCGTAGATGAATTTTGTTTGCTTTGCAGAGACAAAGAGAAATAACTGAATGCAAAACTATAGACGCTAAACCTAAAAAAAAACCAAAAAAACAAACAAACAACAACAAAAAAAAAACAGCCTTGAATTTGGTTGTCATTTTTGAGGAATCCTTGAGGGTTTAGATGCAGCAATGGTGCAGTCACAGCTGTGCGTTAGCACCCAGGCCAGACAAAAGGCAAAGTCAGTGTAGGAGCATCATAACAGTAAGGATAGAAACAAGGAAATTCCAAAGGGGGGAAAAATTGATTGATTGCGTAACCAGATGAGTTTCCCCTTAAGTATGATAAAGCAAATAGTTTTAATAGAAAATCATGTCTCGCTTGGTTAAGGACCTGTTTCTTTTATTGCCTTTCAATCAGATGCTATTTGGAGTTAACTAACCTAAAATCAGCGAAGAACCACTGAATGAATACATTCTTTTCATTAAAAAATTTTTAAAAGAGTAAAAAATAATTAGAAATTAAACCCAATTTCACTAAACAAAATTACAGAGTTCAACAGTGGTTGACCTATTGCCTATTGTCTTCAAATTAGTTGCTCAGATTACCAGATATAAGCATGCAAAATTGGTTAAAATTATTAAGAATTAAAAAGGAGAGTGAGAAATAATTTAAGCCTTAACTACTCCTTTCAATAGACCAGCAGAAATCAGCAGTACAAGTATCCAAGCCGTCTTGTGTATATACATACGCATTTCTTTTTCCCTTCATTCTTCCTTGCTTTTCTCCTTTCCCCCAACCCAGCCATTCCTTCCCTTTGAACAGTTTCTTTCCCTTTCACAGTGTCTACTGTATCTCATGTTTGTTTATAGAAAGACAACACTACATGGAGACAAGATGAGATGAGATCCACTTCAAGGGTGGCACTTCTGCATAAAGCAGAGAAGCCCAAGGTGGGATCAGGACTCTCAGTAAATGATGTAAGAGAGAAGGGGCTGACTCCATGAGACTGACTTCCAGTTCCAGCTTCCAGTGGAATGAGCATCCTTGGACAACTGCACCCTGGTAGCTTCTGTGACACTCAGTTTATTTACTTTGTGCACATGAAGGGAAGATGATACTTACCTTATAGGGTTAGATGATATCACATGTAAAATGCTTCCCTCAGAGCCTGGCAAAATGTAAGTAGCGGGTGAATGTCATCTAATGCCACCTTCACCTACTTCTTTGATCTCACCTCCTGCCCCTTCTCCCATATCAATGCACAACAGACAACCTCACTCCCAGAGCACTAGCATTGGCTAGTCCTTCTGTCTAATACAGCATCCTCTAGATCAGTATTGGCAAGCTATGACATGCATGCTACAGCGGGCTGTGTGTGTTATTGAATATTCTAAAAGGTTCAGCATTGTCACTGTAGATCAAATATATAACCAACTCCTTGCTTGCCTCTTCCTTTATGCCTTCTTTAGTGATTCCCAGGAACAGTACACTACTTTCTCCTCACTAATCTCCACTTTTATTTTATTCATTTAGTTTTTAATGTATTTGGTACAGGGTCTCACTACACTGCTGCTTAGATTTGTAGTGATTCTTCTGTTTTCATTCTCTGCACACTGGAATTACAGATGTGTGCCACCACGCCCAGTCTCCATGGCTGGCTCAGCACACCTGGAGACGGCGTCAGCGTGGTATGTGTTGCCAGGGATCGACCCCAGTCCTTACGCTTGTGTAAGCAGGCACTTAGTCTGCTGAGCTATCTCACTGTCCCTTCCACTTTTAATTTATGTTCATCACAGTGCATGTCAGTATCTAGACTGCCTAATCCATGTGCACTCATCTCCTTGCTTATTTTCTGATTTTTAGAAATATGAGAAACCTAGTGATTAATAGCCTTCTAGCAACAAATTTTAGCACATGGTATATTCAGGTGACACATTTCTCTGAACACTATTATGCTGTTGAGAGACTTAAATCATAAAACCAGTAGAAACACAAAGCCTAATGAGTCTGCAGATGGAAGTGAAGATAGACAATTTGGAAAGAGTAAGACAAAAGACGGTGTCTTAAGGTGGCTTAGTCAAAAGACTGCCTCTGCAGAAGGTTCTGGAGTGTAGCCCTCTTCCTGCACATGGTAGATGCTTCCCCGCTGGTGAAGGTTCTGGTTTAGGAAGGGAGTTTTAGGACATAGGTGTTTTCTATATGGAAGAAGAGTTTTTGTAAGTGAGAGCATGAGGAAAGGCTTATCATCTGGAAGAAGAGCTCATAGCAGTGTAATGGACACTGAAACAACTTAAGGATGGGTATGTAGAAAATAACAGCACCATGAACCTTCAGAGAAGACTCCTAGCTCAGCTGTTTAGGGCTGTAGGATCCCAGGAAGCTTCCTTCCAGTGTATGGACCGTAATAGGCAAAGTGAGGGATCCTTAGTCCATTTCAACCTTTTATTTAATGGGGTTGTGGAAACTTGTGTATGAGAAAGAGTTCTTATACTTTTCAGCTGGATGGTTAAGAACAGGATAAAGCAAGACCTGTATAACAAGAAATGTAACTTCTGTATCTGACAAGGTCAGTCAAATCCCCTCAGGAATTACCTTGAAACTGTACCGCAGTTTGTAGATCCTTTGTCAGTGTCAGCCATGTGGATGAGTTATGGCCATTGCCTGACCAATTTGTTTTCTGTGAAAGCCTGAGAGAATGTTTTCTCTCCATGTGACTCTCCTTAGGCATACTCTCCATTGTCGATCAGTTTCCTCTGTGGCCCCATAATCTCCTTGATCAGTAAATTTGGGACACAACTGAGTTACAGGATGTTACAGCACAGGTTCTCCTAAGTCCAGTGTCCACCTTGAAATGCTAGGGCCAAAATGTTGGCTGTCCTTGCAACCCTTCTTTTTCTCTAATTTTTGCTCTGCAAGCTTAAGTTGTTGACCCTTACGAAGAGAAATTTAATGATATTATTACGTTAAGCAGTTGAGCTTAACCTCACTATCTGTCTGAACATCAAACATTTTTGACATAACATGGAACAGGTATTTTCCATCAAGCGTTGATAATGTTAAATTTTAATGAGGTATAAAAAGTAAAGCCATAGTAACATGCTGAGCTGTAAAAGGCTCAAGTCAACAACTTCTAACATTGCCAGACCTATGGAAAACCCACTACTATTATGGGCTACCGGACTTTATTGGATGATTTTGCTGAATTCACACACCTACAATAGTTAAATGGCAATAGAATACCCATCTCTGACAAAATGAAACACAAAAAGGGATTATAAATGAAGGACCATTTTGTATCTGTATATACAAAATAATTAGGATAGATATACAGCTACTTTCTCTTAACTCAATGAGAAGAAAGATATGTACTAATAGTGATTGGACAGGATATGATGTCTGCATCTTGTACTATGAATAACCACTATGAAGACAACAATATGCAATGTATTAATTATTGTAACTGTCCCACTAACCTGTTTTGAAGCTGTATTAGCAATTTGTTTTTCAATAAAATTAATTAAAAAAAGAAAGAGTCCTTATTTGGAAACATATTTATTCCCTACTCCCTGAATTTATATGTAAAAAGACAGAGACCTCAAGAGTTAATCAAAATCTAGGACTTTTACTTGGCTGCTGGCAGGAAGTGTTCCTCTGTCATACACACAGAAGGGTACCCTGAATTTCACTGGACACATGCCTTGGCTGTAAGGGTGTGCCCAAATGACTCATCACAGCAAAGAAAAGAAGGAAAGAAAAGAAAAAGAAAGGAATGGAAGGGAAAGGGAAGGGAAGAGAAGGGACAAAAGAAAAGAAAAGGCAGTTTGTGGCAAGGAAGAACCTGTACAATAACCTCAGTCAAAGTCCTCCCGGTATACAATCATCACACTATCATGAGGCGCTCTCTATGGTTTTGTGCCCTGAAGCAGTTGGACAGGATTCCAATACTCTTCTCCGGAGAAGACCAGTTCAGAGAAGTCTGTCCTTGTCCTTGAAACCTTGATGAAGGTCACAGACAGCTGGCCAGACAGGCAGAATGACATCTTCCAGGGGTGCTGAGCCCTTGCTTTACTCTGAGGAACACTTAAAGTTGAGAATGAACTGCATTGCTTGAAAGGACAGCAGCATCTAGGGGACATGTGAGGCCCTTTGGGTGACTGAGGGACGCCACAGGACTGAGGTCTAGGGGTCCACTCTAGCATTTTTTTTTGGTGGTACCAGAGATCAAACTGAGGACCTTGCACTTGCAGGCAGGCGCTTATGCCGCTGGGCTATATCCCTGGCCCCACTCTAGCATTTTGGTGTTTATTCATAAATGAGTTATTAGTTTTAGAACTAAAGAATTCCTTTAATATATAATTTATATAAACATGAATGGAATGCATTCATATCAACATGTTTATCAATAAATATAATTTATTCATAAAAATATCTGTGTAGGCTTCTGTTTTTCTAAGAACACATTCTTGGAAACTTCATCAAAAAGAAGAAAATCTTAAAACCAAGGGTGCTTTCATCAGAAATAAATTTAGAGCCAAGAATCCTCATGTTGTCAAATAAATCATAGCCATAACAAACAATCCTATAAAACCAAAGATACAGCCGTCATCAACATTCATAATCCTTTTAAAGTATAGAATTAATGTCTATGCTGTATGTAATGGATGCATAAGGGCTACAAATGCTGCATGTACAAGAGAGGGATCAGTGCTTCAAAATTGTACAAATATCCCCTTTCATAATTCTACTTCATTAAAAATGTAAACACAAGTAAGGTATTAGCTAAGATAATCTTAACCATAATCAACCACAATTGTATAGACATTATGGCAGGAAAAATGTCAAGAATTATCTGGCTCAATACCTTAGGTGACACTATGCAACAGTCTGGTCTATGTTTGACTTTTTCATAGGATTTACACACCACAAGGTAAAAGTACATCACAGTAATGGTTTTGGTACCTCAGGTTTTTTTTCTCCAAGTGTATTTTTACTTGGCAAATTGGCATTTGAAATTAGTTCATCTGACTTTGAAGTTGCTGAAAATCAGGCTAATTCTTAACAAAATTAGCCTGTGGTCTCCATCTATCTCCTTCTACCCATTTATTTAAGAAGAACAAAATCCTATTAAGTGAGAGCATTTGTGATATATGAATTCAAGTGATCAGAGGAAAAGGGGTAGACATGGAAGAACTGGTACCCAGAGGCTGCTCCTCAGGGGTCATTTCAACACAGCAAGTTTATTCTCTAAATTTCCTCTTCTCATAGTGAATATATTATTAGCCCTTGCACAATAATTTAAAATATACAGGGTAATAAACATATGCAATATCATTTGATGATATATAGAACATTTCCACAAAATATTATTCCACAAAACATTTCCACAAAGCATATTTCCATGACACCCTTTGGAATTAGGCAGGTAATTTCTCTGAGCCAACTATCACAGCTAGGTGTCAGTTTACCTAGCGTGTCAGTCACTTGGGCGTGTGTGGCTACGCTGGACCCTCCTAATCAATATGTCCATGGAGGAGGCGAATGGGCTGGACTTGCAGCCATAGCAGGCTCCTGGAGTCTCGTCACTGGGTTCACAACTGTGAGTCTCAGGAGCATGTGGCTCTTTTCTTTCTATTATAAGAAAACCATCCTCAAAATGGTGCTTGTTCCAAATGGTGCTTGTTGAGGTGGGATGATGGGGAAGCAATGATTTAAAAAGCCAAGGGGGAACGGCCCAGCTGCAGAGCCAGTGAGAACTTAAATAAACCTCGCTTCACATCTGACAAGAATAGATTTCCAGCTGACACCGCTCCACCAGTTAGTCAGGGCCTCAGCCTCTGTGAGGAGCCTTTCAGGCTGGTCGGTATTTCTCCATAGCACTCAGGAGTTCTAAATCGCAGTTCTCTTCCAGAGTCTTTCTCCCATCCCTAAAGCATAGCTTCCGCCTCCACAGAGTCAGTCTTTCATAAGACAAATAATTCTTTCCAGCAATCTTCCTCATTGCAAAGTCTCTTTCCTATTAAGTTTCACTGCAGAACTAAAGTAAACATAACAGAAAGGATAAACGACACTACTTGAGTCACAAGAGGAAAGAGAATATGATAAATAATACTGAGACACTATTAGACCACAGCCAAGATGAGCATTGAAATCTCAAGCAGCCCTTGGAAGTGGCATAGTCCTCCTCAGAACCTCTGCCCTACAGGAGCTAGCGAGAGCCAGGGACTCGGTTTCAAGTGCAGGCCCTCCGGGCTTCAACGGGAAGAGCAATGCTCTCAAGGTCAGGGATGTGAAAGGCCCAAGAGAAGAGGACAGTTCCTTGGAAGCAAAGCCCAGAGGCAGCAGGCTGTGGCTTTTTGAGGTAGCAGATGACTGTAGCAGCATCCTGTTATCCTTGAAACAGAAAGAAATCTTAGAGACCCTTAGTCCAAGCTTCAGTTGGCAGACTTAGAAGGTAAGATCCAGAGATAGAAGGGTATTATTCAAGATCTTACAGCAAATTAGAAGTAGAGCCAGGGCTAGAAACTTGGTCCTCTAACTTCAAATCATTGCTTCCTGTTCCCAGCACTGCTGGGCTGTGAGCTCACTCACACGGGGACCGCAGAGATGCTGAGGTCATACTGTGCACTTCAATAGTCCTTTCCCGTAGGAGCAAGAACGCCAGGTCAGGGGTTTCCAGATTCACCATAAGGTCATAAAAAAGATTCCAAAGCCTTTTAATAAATCTATACAAAGCTGCCAGCCCTGCTTGAGGCTCTTTAGAAGATATCCTGTTCCAGCCATGCAGGTCGTGAGCATTTCAGAGCGGACCCACACTAGGTGAAGATGTCTGTCTTCCTGCAGCTTCCCTTCAGGTCCACTGTGGCGACGTCGCCACCGCCAGGTCTCTGCTCCCAGGTCCTTTGTGGGAAATAGGTGCAGCATGTCCTGAAAAGAAGGACTGACAAGAGGCGTCCGAGAGAACAAGCAGAAGTAGGTGACTGCCACAGGCCCTCGTCAAGAGGGCAGATGTTTGGACCCAAATGCAGGGAAGAAAGTGTGCTAGTGTCTGGCACAGAACAGGATGAGGGAGCGACAGTGTTTCTGAGCATGGCAAGGATGTACATTACCAAGGGAAAAGCAATGTGACTCAGGATACAACTGAGACCAAGACAGGCAGGAAGAGGCTGTGTTCTGACAATGTCTTTGGATAGACACAGTGAAGTTCTATTGGAAAACATCCATGGCTGAGATAGGACACAGTGAACAGGCGTGTTTAGAACACAGTGAGACAGAACAGGCACAGCAAGGAGAACATGTCAGGGACATCAGAGACGATCAAGCAAGAACAGGGGGTCCAAAAAGAAGGAATGGTGGGAAATACAGGAAAAGGTGAACGAGGAAACCATCCTTTCCCCTGACTCCCTCGGATGCCGCCTGCTGGAATCTCGAGGACAAGGCCGATGTGTCTAGGGCACCTGCACCAGTTCATGGAAGCCTTGGTTGAGTCACACGCAAAGCAGCAGCTAGGACCTGGCCCTCTCTCAGATCCACAGCTGTCTTCTGGGTCATTGTACCAGGGGCCTAAGTGTCAGCGGGCTGAGAAGCCACCAAAGGAGAACTTGCTGCTGGATGGCACTGACTCTCCCCTTGGCCACCATACTCCACTGCATCCCTGGAGGGGGAAAAGATTAGAGATCCTCAGCATTGACCATCAAGGAGCCTCTTGTGAAAGAGCCCCCCCAGGTCAGGAACACTCCTGCACTGTTCAGGTGGTTTAGCTAGGGATCGCAGTGACAGGACAGCTTGTAATAATTTTATTTATTTATTTATTTATTTATTTATTTATTATTTTTGTGGCATTGGGGGATTGAACTTGGGACCTTGTGCTTGTCAGGCAGGCACGTACGCTACTGAGCTATATGCCTAGCCCTAATGTGTAATAATATTTGAGCAATTTAACTAACTAGAATAGCTAATAGCCTATTCGGGCTTAGCCAAAATCTACCTTTCTGAACTTTGGACCTGGTGAGATTACTGTGCCTTCCAAACACTCTCAAAACTTCTTCCCTTTGTTGATTATGTCCTTCAAGTTTCCTCTTTTCAAGGCTCCACTTTTCCCATGTTCTTTAATGATTCATTACGTATCATAGTTTCTAGGTTATGCCCCATGATGAGCAATGTTCTCTAAATGTGGAAAATGGGTAAAAGAGAGGTGAGAGAAGGGGAAGTGAAAGGAACTAATTCATACTGTGTACAGATTCCGACTCCCTACAGTGAATATGATCATTACATAATATAACAATTATATAGTATGATATATTAATATGTATTAATATAATACAATATGTAATAATAAAAGTACAAGAAGCAGCACAAATTTTCACAGTGAACCTGATGTTTTATGTACTTTTCATCATCAGTTTAGTTTACTTACACAAAGGTAATCAAATTCAGTTCATTTTAACAAACATAATATACTATTGGCTGACACTGAGCTTGTTGCTAACTTTTACTTTTTTTGACATAATCACTGTTCATCTCTGTCATATTTTACTATGTCCGTATAGTAGGTTTTATTTGAGTCAAGATGTAGTACATTGCACTTATCTTAGTGAAACTTTTATTTTATGGGCTTGGTAGCACTGATTAGTTGAGATTATTCTAAATAGAGTAATTTCAATCAAGATGATTATTGAGTACATACTCAAACTAAGTTTTAATGATTTTGTAAGAACACTGGGAGACCTGATAATTTATAATGCTACCTAGATCTTTCAGTTTAGTGTCACTAGCTGTTGAAGTTTTCACTCAACTCAAAATTGTTGAGCAGAATGGGGGTAAAGAAAAGAATCATGATGCACTATTCCACATGCAGTGGGTTTACTGTGCCTGAGAATAGGATTCTCCCCCACCCCCAGGCAGGCTTTATCTGTTGCTTCGCTGAAAGGACTCTGCTAAGTCTAAGAGCTTTTTGTGCAATTATTTTTAATGAAATGACACTAATTCATGCTTACCAATCGTTTGTGTAAGAAGTGTATTAAAATTGTATGAGGTCTATTTGAACTGATGAGTCTATCATTTCTGATTCTAGATTAGTCTTTCTTAAAAATTTGGGCTGACATTTTGTTGTATCCAGGCTTCTGTATTTTCCAAGTTCTAAAAGAACATTAGTCAGAAGATTTACTAACTAGACATTAAGCCCCCAAAATATAAAACATCTTGGCTCACAGGCAATTAAATGCTTTCTGTCAGCTCTAGATAGGAACCTTCTCCCTATAATACTCTCTTCTTTCCAGTTAGAAGTCTATTCATATTGTACAGAAAATGCAATATTTATTCCTTAAATAATGAGATCTAACTATTTGGGGGTTTGCAGATTCCTCTGAAGATACTTTGATTCATCCTTGGTTGTGCATCCCCTCTTCCAGATTTTCCCTATGCCTCTTAAGGAGGATGCTCTCTGGATAACTCAGATTATGCACTGCATCTTTAATTGTTTTGCTCCATTCTAACCTGTCTCATTTCCTAAACATGTCTGCAAAGAGAGAAAAGAAAAAGAATGAATGGAAGGGAGGAAAGGAGGAAAGGAAGAAGAATTGCTCATCTCTTTTTGGCTAAATTCTACTTGCACCCTATTGGTTATCACCATAATTAACAGCAATATAAGAGAAGCATCCACTTATTAGAAGAGCATCCATGCCAGACACTAGACCAAGTGTATTATGTGCATTAAATGATGTATTTTACACCTGTTTACTAGACAGGAAAATTGAATTTCAGAGTGCTTCAATGGTTTACCCAAGTGAAGAGAGTTAATAAATGGCAGGATCGGATCTAACATTTGGGTCATTTTTTAGTAGACTTTAAAGATTTTGTAAGCATATAGGAAGATCAGATAATCCATACTGCTCCCTAGAAATGATGAGATTGTTGTGTTTTTGATTGTTCTGCTCTATTGGCTCTCATCTTGAGAACTGCTCTTTGTAAGTCAAGTGCTTGGATTCCGCTGTGGCTGGTACTTTCTTGTCCCAATATGGCAGACTCCAGTGGGAATGCACATGTGCAGGGTGCGGGCTATATTTGCTCTACCTATGGGATGCTGACAGTGTAGCATGTCTTCCCAGGTTTGCAACACAGTATGAGAGGGATGTTAAGCTGAGGCCTTTTTTGTTAACCCTCCCTGCTCACTAATGCAAAATCACTGCAGGTGGGTACATACAGCTGGGGAAACCAAGTAGAAAGAGAAGCAACTCCAAAGGCAGAAACAGGCAGTACATAGAGACAGGGGCTTGGCGGGCAAACATTATGAGAAGTAGGAAGAATGGATAAGGACAGAGCAGGAAGACCACAGCAAAGGAAAACCAGAGAGCTGCGTTTGGAGGAGGCTCCAGAGAAACTGGAAAGAAAGCACAGGGATTCTTGAGAAGGTCCCTGAAAGTTATGTTGGATCTCCTTTGCAATTCTTCTTGGGACTCGAATAATAAAGGTTGAAAATGCTCTATAATTGCCACTTGATACCTGGTGCCATTTATTTTTATTCAGAATATAAGAGTATAGCTAAATAAAGGAGCTATGAGAAAGAACAACCCCATCTTCCTCTCAGCAGGAAGAACGAGTGATTGAGAATAAAGATGGTGATTTTATGTCCCAGTTGGCCCATAATTGTATCAGTTTACATTATAATTATTAACAGTTAAGAGTTCAGGTTTTTCTGCCTTTTAGCTCTATATTCAAGACTTAAGAAAAATAAGAGGCATTAAACTACACCATGAGGGAGGACCTTCCAGTGCAGCAGGTCAGGCCCATGTGCATGGCCTACACCCTGAAGGCGCCTCTTTCCCTCCCAGCTCAAGCTCACCCACTGGCTCCAGCATCGAAGCAGCAGTGTGAGTAGCCAATGGGAAAGGAGGGACCTGGATTTTCAAGTCCTTTAAGCCTCCAGCTGAGTGACTCTAATGACAGCCCTTCCCTGTGCCTCACCTTCCTCATTTGTTAACTGAGGGGGGAGAATAATTTACAATATTTTTTTGTGGCTCTGACATTCTGAATCTGTGCGTAGCAGGGCTGGCAGGTGACAGATACAGGCTCTCTGCTTGGGTGGCATCTGTGTGGGGGACTGCACTCCAAAGCTGTGGGTAATTGCTTCAAATATGGCTTTTAATATTCTATTGTTAGGATCTGATACTTTATATTCCAGGTGGAGGGAAGAGGCTTTGCTGAAACACAAGGAGGTTAATTTTTGCATTTGTATTAAAGAATCAGAAAGACCTCAATTTCTGAATCTGTGAAATTCCACTGCAAAGCTGTTAAATGCATCTGAGAAGTTAGGACCGGGTGGGGCTGAGATGCCACAACTTAAAATGCAGGGAGATCACAACTGTCTCTCCTCAAACATATGCTTGATCAAAAACATTGGCAGACCCACTCCAAGCCCTTGATGAAAAACAGCATTAACATTTTTCTCCGATATTTTAACAGATGAGCTTTAAGATGCACTTCCTAGTTTTATTAGTTTCAGTAAAGCTCTTCATAATTTATAATGAATTTTCATATATAGATTCTACACTGAATTTTCAACACAGGTTTGTCAGAAAGAAATATACAGACTATTACTTCCATTGCAGAGGAAGAAGAAAGTGCAGTTTCAAGGCATAAATTTGTTGATGGCTAACTGTGGATCCAGTGCTATAATCTGGGACTCCTGTCCAATTCTGCCTCCCAACAGAGGAATCCTATCCATTGGAAAATAAGGAAACTATTTGTAGGATGGGAAGAATTGTGTTAATATTACAGTTTATGAAACAGACTTAGATTTACATGTGTTCCAAACAGAGAAAGGACAGAGCAGAAGGGGAGAATTTGTAGCTGTCACATCTTCCAAAGGTCCACAGGGCTGATTCTAAATCCAATGTACCTTTGGCTCTATTTCTCAATGCTTGTCTGAAACATATATGAGAAGTCAAACCATTTGTAAAAAATTTATCCCAATATCTATCACAATTCCAAATGAATAAATAGACTAGAGCTTTGAATCTTTGTGTAGGTCAGATTGTCCATCTATCTTTTTGCTAGACTATTTCAATATGAAAGAACCTAAACATACCAGGAGAGAATGCTTTCGAAGTTTGTATTTACAGTACACACAGTAAGCCTTTATTGAGTGTTCATTATATGCTGATTCCATGCTAAGAAGATTGTAAATTACTAAATATCATCTTCCCAACAGTTCAGTTGGATTTATGATTTACAGGTTCTCACTGAGTAGAATGAGGCCTATTAACTTGGCCCAGGAAGAAGATGCAGAGAGCAGTAGAGTTAGAGTCTGAACCAGAACCTCACCGAATCAGTACCACTAAATATTCACAATCACCAAACATATTCCCAGCCACTAAATACTGCTTTTGAGAAGGTATTTGGGTGAATGAGGGTGCGCCAGGTGCATAGACTATTTAAGATCTGGGGGAGTCACCTGCATTTTCCAGAGAAAGAAAGGTAGATTATAAGAACCCAGAGAGGGAAGTGGTTAATTACTACTCAGAGACTGAGGAGGCTGGTATCAAGAAAGTCTAAAGAACTCATATAGGAAGTGTGGCCCAAAGAACTATTAGGCTTGTGCCAGGTGCAGGAAAGTGAAAATAGAATATTCAAGGCAGCTGAAATGGTCCAGTTATGGAGAGTTCACTGTCTGTTTGGGAAAAGCTAACCAATCTTGTATGCATATTGCATAAAACGTTAGATCAGGGAAACGTGCTGCAGGGGGAGAACTGAGGGAAACAAGATGGAGAAAGATACTCCAATGAGCCAAAAAGGGCTCTGCTATCAGCCTGCTGCAAGCCACACTCTTGCCCAAGGTTGTTCTAGTATGACACTGTCCAGCTAGAATTTGAAACTTAAATTTCACACGTATGAATGGCTTTTCCATTTTGAACTATAGCATGTGGAATAGCATCTCTCTCCACAGTTATGTGCAGTCCCAAAAGAAAAGCAAAAGCAGAAAAATAAAATATAATTTACCACCATGTCAAAGAAAGAGCTCCCTCAAATTGCCAAAATATGTGAATAGCCTTGAGTTCAATTTTAGAGCCCATCCTTCTGCAAAGTCATAGAGAAAGGAAATTGAATACAGGAGATGTCCAGGATGGTCTGATTAATTTGTGTGTTACGGGTGTGTCTGTGTGTAAATTTGGAGCAGGGGCTGGACTGTTACAAAAAAGTGAGAATAAAAAGCTTGACTGTGTGTTCCTTAATGGCAATAAACTTGCCAGTCGAGATCTCTGTTGTATTCATCCATGCCCTCTAGAACAGTATTTTAACCCTATGACAAATGCATTAATATACAATGAATGAAGGGACAAATTAATGAGTAAATGATAAGGTAGTCTAAGATCTGAGTTGTGGGTTCTTGCCCTTGTCTCTCTGCTTATTGGCTACACTATCGTAAGCAAACTAATATCCTCTGAGCCTCACTTTCTTTGATAATACAATCTTGGGTTTGATGGTTGGTGTTGAGTTATTGTTTATAAGACTTTACCTCAAAAATGGCCATTGATACTGGAGGGGTGGGGCAATGGCACAATTATATGAGTCCATATCTCCACGTCAACATGTATTTTGAGAAAAACAATCATATTGTCATTGTTCATTCTTGCAAATAAGATTTCACTTGAATAAAAGATTTCTATATCAGAACAAAACCCTGCACTGCTCAAGTTCTGTCACTTCCACCTATAAGAGTGTAATCCTTTATGTTACAAGAAAGTAAAATTTGGCCAAACTATGCAGCAACTAGTTGTTGCTCAGACAGTAGAATTCCTTGCCTTGGATAATCATGCATATTCCTTATTGAGAATGGAGATGCACAGCAGCCTACTGGACCTGCCACCCATAGCTTGGATGTTGAATCCTCCCAGAGATCCATGTGTTAACGGATTGGCCCCAGGGTGGCACTATTGGGAAGCAGTAGAACATTTCAGAGGTGAGGGCTGGTGAAAGGGCCTGATGTCACTGGGCACATGCCTACAAAGGGTATTATGCAGCCCTGGCCTCTTTCCATTCTCCCTGTGCTGCCTGGCCAATGAGGTGAGTGCTTTTACTCTGTCACTTGCTCCAAGCACAGTGTGCTGCCTTGCCATAAGCCCAGAGCAGTTGAGCCAATTGATCATGACCTAGAACTTCTAGACAATGAGACAAAGGGAACCTTTCTCATTAATTACTTTAAACAGTGTTAAGTAGCAATGGAAGCCTAACTAACACAGTAGAGATATTTGACCAGATCACTTTTTAAGCTATCTTCATATGTAAGGATCAACAATCTACATTCATGCAAGGTTTTTTGAGTCAACTGTCAAGAAATGTAATGGTTGTTGGTAAGGGCTCTAAATTAAATGGTCATGGGTTAGAATCCACTTGCTACTTGCCAGGTATGGAACCATGGCAAAATTATTTTAATTGCTCAGAATCTCAATTTCCCTATCAACAAAATGGGGATAAAAACACCTGCTCTCCAGAATTAATTAAGGCTTAAGTGAGGTGTATTTTGCAATCCATTTAGATCAATGCTTTGCATATAAACTAGCAAACATTTACTGGTAAGATAATGATCATGAAGATGAATATGGTGCTTGCTATCTGGACCAGGAAAATAAATTATCTTATGGCAATTGGCTATTATGTGGAATAACCCTTCACATATATAATCCATTATCTTACGTAAGTACATGTAGGACCACATACACAAACAGACATGCATTCCTTTTGTGAAATTCAGAAATTCAAAGAATGTAATTTCAATTTATCAATAGGAATGAAATTACACCAGTCAGCAAAGGAAAGTCTCCTTGTTAAAAAAAAAATGAGCAGACACCACATACATTTGTTTGTCAGGTTTATCAAAATATAGATTCATTCATTTCTTAGAGAATAAAGAACTCTCCAAAAGCAGGTCTAACTGTGAAATTTTTCTAAGAATTTTGTTAAAAATAACCTAAAGCAGGCATGGAAACAAGAAAAGCCAATTTAGAAATTATTTTGTGAAAAGTAATTTCCTGGCTCTGGTTAAATATAACCCAGCATATAGTCAGTGGTTTATGTAAACAAAGACCATGCCAAGAGCCTCCTTGCTAGGACCATTAGGTGATATTATAAAATTGTGCCCACAGATCATGAGCTAGGACTCTGCATCAAACACGTTTTTTCCTCTTTCTCAAATCTACTGCTCAGGGACTATTCTTTTCCGCAGGGACATATTCTGTTGATCATTTTAAGTGATATCCATACTGACCATTTCTCTTCAGGACACTATTCTGATATGAACCAATGTTTCCAGAAATAGGAGTCTTGACCTATTAACCAGTGTTCTGACTGCTTGCTCAATAGATGATGATGACTTTCGGATCACAACACATCAGTAACTTCCTCTGCCAAAACTCTCTGTGTACAGTATCTGCACAAGACTTAACCATTCTAGGAGCAAGGCAAGGGCTACCTTTGCTCTGCATCTCCTCAGAAAGAATCTGAGATACTAACTACCTCATCTTAAATCATACAACTTCAAAGTGACAGGACCAGGAACAAACCAAGATCCACCAAATGCCAACTCCTGTGCTTTAACCATAACTCTGACTACTGCATTCATTAACAACCAGTTCTTCCTAGAGTGACATTCTGCCATGTTCTTTCTGTAAATATTTCTTTCTTAAGCTCTGACCTGATGGCTATGTGAGAAGGGAAATACCATGAAAATCAAATTGAAGGGAGGTCCCCTTTACCCCTGCTCAGAGATTTTTCTCAAGATTTTTAAGAATTAACTGTATTCACATTAAAGCTTCAAACAACAGAAAATTGTTTTGTCCCATAGGTACGGTCAATATTTTCTTCAAGTGCATTTTCACATCAACTTATCTGTATGCAACTGAGCATGCATAGGGCTCAGGGAAGAATTTCTCTCCTAGAAATATCTAAAATTTTCTGGGCCACACAAATAGTTCAGTAGAATAATCACTTGCCTGTCAAGTGCAAGGGCCTGAGTTCAATCCCAATTTCCAAAAAAAAAAAAAAAAATCTACCTGGCACTGATTTCTAGAATACCTAAAGCAAAACAAAATGGCCAGATCCAGTCCTAGCCCAGGTCTGGTGAGTGTACAGGAGAGGTTCCACCTACCATGCGCTGGCGGGATCTGCCTGTCCCAGCCCAAGTGCAGCATGGGTGAGACTCTCTTCCACACTCTTGGGCCCCCTCAAACACTCCACCGCACCCCTTCACCCCGCCCGCTACATGAGAATTTCTGCCGCATTCTAGGGACCCCCAGATCCAGTTCTAGGCCAGGCCCAGTGAGTGTGTGGGACAACTGCCTCTCCCACCTACTCCACCTTGTCCCCTCCAGACTCTGCTCAGGCCTGGCATACAGGCCTGAGGTGAAATCCTGCAGCTGCAATCCCTGCAGAAAGTGTAGGTGACAGAATCACCAGCTAGTCCAGGAGCAGAACATCTTGCCAGAGGGGTACAACAGGTTCACCCCCAAGGGCAGCAGCAGGAAGGAGCTAAGCAAAGCATCCAGACCCAAGCCAGGCACAACTGCATAAATCTAAACTTTGTAGATATGCACCTGAACTTCAATAGGTGCTAAGGTTATAACTGCCCAAAGCTCTAAAACAGAGGTCAGAAGACAGTGCTACACAAAATGACAATGAGAAGGAGCAAAATGCAATCTCAGAACCCAAGCCCACCCATAACAAGTGCAGAGGACACTAACACAGAACAAAATGGGAATCATACAGCTGAAATCAATGAATCAACAGCTTCTGAAATAAAGAAATAGCTGCAGAAAGGTATAGAGGAACTCAGATTGGAAATGAAAAAAGAAATCCTTGAATTAGTAACATCTGCAGCAAAGAATCAAATACAGAAACATATGGAGGAAACCCAATGCCCACCCAGAACAAGTGCAGGGGACACTAGCTCAGCTCAAATGTATGAATGAATAGTGTCAATAATAAATAAGCAACAGCAGAAAGTCATAGAGGAACTCAGAGTGGAATTCTTTTCTACTAGCTCAGCTCAAATGTACGAATTAATAGCGTCAATAATAAATAAACAAGAGCAGAAAGGTATAGAGGAACTCAGAGTGGAATTTTCTGAAATAAGAAAAGAATTTTCAGAACTCATAGCATCTGAAGTAAAGAATCAACTATAGAAACATAGGGAGAAAAACCAATCTGAAAGAAAAACACTGCAGTAAAAGAATTTATAATTGCTTCTAAAGAAGACATTGATAAAAAATAGAGGATATTAGAAAAATGACAGATTCCTTGAATGAGAAATACAGGACAGAAATAGATCGCATGAAGCAGAGTCAAAGAAATATAGAGGAATTAAAATCTCAATCACAAGCTTGAAAAACCATTTAAGTGAAAGTGAAGACAGAGTTGCAGATCTTGAAGA
>NW_004524616.1:3826093-3828887 GCF_000260255.1 Octodon degus
TCATGTCTGCCTCTTGTACAGCAATTAACCACTAGGAAGAATGTATGCAATGTGTTAATTATTGAAACTGTCCTACCATTTTGGTTTGAAACTGTCTCATTGCTATTTGTTTCTCAATAAAATTATGGGGAAAAAAATAACAAACAAACAAAATGGCCCCTGAAACTGCCAATACTGTCTGAAACATATCTCTATTCACCAGTAAACTTTCCAGATGTCTTCTAGCTTCATTTAAACAAGATGGATGTAGTATGTTTTTTCCTGTTCTACATTTTAACTTCATTGTGGGAAGATGCTGATGATTCTGGATCTCACAGAATCACAAAGGAAGAGTCTGAGAAGATCTCATTCAATGTTTTCCCTCTTCCTCATGAAAGCTAAGGACCAGTCAGTTCCTCCAGCTTAGGGTCAATCAATACTTTTAAATGATCATCTAATTTTCTTTCTACTTCCCTAAGAACTTTCCAAGTAAGGTAGCCAACTCCATTTTTTAGTGAACTATTTGTTCTGAGGAAGCTTTACCTTTGAATCCTTCTTCTGTCATTTCAAGCCATGCTGAATAGATCAAACTCTTTTTTCTCCTGGTACCCCCAACTTTTTATGGGGGAAAAACATGTATTTAGAATTAGCCTTCTGGACTCAGTTTAGATGATCCCAATTTTGTTGGCAACATCCAATGCATCATAATTGGCAGCCTTTGGAACATATGCCTTCTTCTCTCCATCAGGCCTGATTAGTGTATGACCTTGGCAGCATCGACGTCATAGAGCCTCTTTACAGAAGAAGCTTCTTTCTTCCACTGTTCTTCAGACATATAAATTCTACAGAGAATTTCATCATATTTACCTTCTTCTGAGAATACTTCAGCTTTCCCTTTCCAGGATAACATAAAGCTGCATCACTTCTGTGGGATAGAGACCAGTGGCATTACACTCCTGGCTTTGTTTGATTTTGTGCTTATTGGCTTTGACATCCACAATGGACACATGTGTGTTGCTGTCCTTGATCTTTTTCATGGATGCCTCTATAGTCAGGAGGAATTTGATGATGGCATAGTGGTCAAGCTTATTTGTCCTGGGGGCGCTCTTCCAAGGGTGTTTGGGCTGCCTCCAGAGCCACAGTGTCATGGGGCAGCAGAAGGTGGGTGACATTCGTATCTTCTTTTTGTGGCTGTGGATGCCTTTCAGCACAGCTTTCTTGGCTTGCAAAGCTTTTACTTTGGCTTCAGCTTTGGGAGAGGCAGGGGCTTCCTTCTTTGCCTTTGGCACCATCTTGGTAAAAAGGCTTTCTCAGCCTCTTAGTACCCCTTAAATACACAACGATGCTTCTGACCCGAACTTTCTTTGCTCTAAGTTTGGCCTCCCTGCTTTCTTCCACTGTTCTTCATACATATAAATTCTACAAAGAATATCATCATATTTACCTTCTTCTGAGAACACTTCAGCTTTCCATTCCCAGTATAACGTAGAGCTGTGTCCCTTCCATGGGATGGAGACCAGTGGCACCACACTTCTGGCTAAATACACATTTATAGGGAATGTGGGTTTCTGCTTGGTCTCTCAGTGTGTTTTCAGGCAATTTCTTCCTGACAAGCTGCTCTGACTAAATTAAGAGGGCCGCATCCTTGCCAAGTACACACTGTAAGAGAACAAGCTCAGAAAGCCTGCCTTGCAGAAAGGGCTTACCTGCTACACTGCTGCAGCTCTCTGACTACCTGATTTCAGGTCCCCTTGCCCCCAGAAACAAGTTCCACCACATTCTATAAGAAATTTGTTGCTGGTGTACTTGTTTTAATTTCTTGTCTACTCTTGAAAATGATATGGGTTAAAAAAAAAAGAGCCAAAAAGTTCACTTCTTAGCATTGTTGAAAGACCCCTCTCATTCTTCCCTGGCAAAGGTGACATCACTTTCTGTTATACAGATGAAGGACTGATTTAAAGTAGGGTGTTTCAAGCTTAGCACAGTTTTGAAATTAATTGTGGGTTTCTGCTCTTTGTACTGTCAGAGTTTCAGCAACATCCTCAAGCTCTGAGCAATGACTGCTTGCTTATCAACAGGAGATTAGAAGATAGGCTTCCTGACCTTTCCAGTTTATGAGTGGTCCTAATGCAATTGCATATTACAGTTCTTGAAAATCTAGAAATTTCTAGCTCTCCAACCAGAGCAATTAAAATAGCATGTCTATAGGATGATGTCAGAGATCACAGGGGGCTCCAATGTGCAGGCAGGGTCAAAGCTCAGTGCACTACACCATACCATTCTTGACTCCAGATAAATCATTTTTAGCATTTCAAGATCTAGATGTGATTTGGGGGTTTGCCTGATGCAAGAGTAGGATTCATAATCCCTCTTATTGTGGGCATCAACCTCAGAGGGCTGGTACATAGAATGATAGTAGATGACCTACACAGCAAAAGAACAAGAACAAATACCCGCAGAATGTACTCAAATTGGTTGACATGATTAGCATGTTTTATATTGAGTCAACTAAATGCCTACAGGTAATTTAAAAGCCAAAAGGCATATTGGGAATGACAGCCCCAACTGTTCAGTACAGGGCATGATGTACCCAGGAAACAAGCCTTGTCTCACGTTGGTTAAACAATTATTTATAAACAGTGTGATTAATTTAATTCATTTCTGGCTTGGCTTTTCTTTTAGCAGAGGGAGCTCTGCATTCTGTGATTAAGGAGTAGATTCTTATTGACTCATTGTTTAAGATTCACTTATCAGGACACTGAGAAAACTGAAGAACTAGAGAAAGGCATTTATCAAGATGTGAAATATATATATA
>NW_004524616.1:3828987-3841988 GCF_000260255.1 Octodon degus
ATATAATTTTATAACGGTTTTCATTCACTGAGTGCTTTGAGTGCTTTCAGTATCTAGGCTTAACCTTGTACATGCATTATCACAGTTAACCTTAATAAGAGACCTCTGACATGGGTTCTAATAATAGCCTCACTTTACAGATAACCAGGAGGTTTAGCCATATCTCAAGGCCATATTGTTACTAAATGCTAAATTTCAGACAAACTGAACCCAGGTCTGCCACATTCCAGCATACGAAGCCATTACTACTGGGGAGAGCACACTGTGGTCATATGCCAAGGTTCCCCTTGAGTAACTCAGAGACATGAAATTGTTTCTGCAGACCCTTTTACTGGGAGGCATGGTTCAGCCTCGGCACTTTGACTCTCAAATGTTTATCTTAGAAAGTGGTACAGGCTACCTAACTAATGGATTTCTTGAGACAGGTACTTTCTGCAGAGAGTACAGTGGCACCTCCGTGCATATGAACTTTATTCTTTCCATGATTCTGAAAAGAATTCATATCACAATTCTGGTTGCAAACAATTGCAGGTGCATGCAACCAGAATCGTGGGCAGAATTAAGTCTAGAAACTGAGACAGTACCGTACTTTTTTAAAATCTGGGTATTTCAGTAAAGTAAGAGGTAACTTTTGAAATTACTGTTCTTATTGTTCTCCTGGTGTGGTCTCAATAAAATCAATGTTTTCTGAGTAGTTATTTCATGTTGGAGTTGGCAGAGGGCTGGGGTCAGGGCCAGGTATGTGGGTATGTGACCAGTGCCATGACACAGGGCCCTAGAGCTACACTTCATGTTCTACTGTCACCATCTTGATACTCTTACTAACTTTATCTTTGAAATTGTGAAAGTCAGTAGAATGCACAGGTACCAAAAAGTGAAATAAAAATAGTCACAATGGTTTTGTGTGCCAGTCTGGTAAATATAAAATATATAAACATGTATAAATCATAAAACATGATTTGTATAATTTAGGTAATTCTGGATATAAGCTGAATGTTTGCATAGTTGCATTTAAAATGAGCATGATAAATGCAAGAATTAATGATAAATACTATAGTTGTGATTAAAATCTTTTCCCAATAAAAAGTTACTGGGTTAGGAATATAGCTCAGGAGTATAACACCTGCCTGACAAGCAAAAGAGGTCGTGAGTTCAATTCCTCATAAAAAATGAGAGAGAGAGAGAGAGAGAGAGAGAGAGAGAGAGAGAGAGAGAGAGAGAGAGACTGAGAGAGATCAGTAGATAAAAGGAATGGGCTTGCTCTCTCTCTGCCAGCACACAGCAGCCCAGCCTGGACTGCACACATATCCTGCCCACGCTGCTCCTACAGCTGGGACTCCCACGGCTCCCAGCGTGGGGCCCCGGCTGCCTGCAGCTATTTCTACCTACATGCACATCATCAGCATGCATGGCTAGAACCTCCCTCCCTCACCTTCCAGGTCAAACACTACTCAAAAGAACAGTCGTCTCTTTCCCCAAAAGGGGTAGTTTGGATTCATGTCCCTAAAACTTTGAGTAGGAATGATGGAACATTTTCGGTGCATTGTAGAATGAATGATTCTGTCAACAAAGGGCTGAAGGCAGAGGTCCTTTGTGGTGATGAACATGTCTCCCTATATTCTGCAAGGACTGGGGTACCATGAATGCTGCAAATGTCTGGTGGAGGATCCCTAGGCCTGGCAGAGAATTCTTTTGTGTCCAGTGAAGAGCCACAGATGGAAGAAGACTTTGCTTTTTTTCCCTGACACCAATCTGCCACAGATGCTAAATAAAGTTTCCAAAGCATTTGAGCAGGGCCTGAGAGATAGCTCAGTGACATAAGTGCCTGCCTGACAAGCACAAGGTCCTGAGTTAAATCCCCAGTTTAAAAAAAAAAAGACTAATACAACAGATTTGGGCATGTCAGGAGTGCCATTGTTCTTATATGATCCTCAGTCACCAAATTTACCTGAGATCTTTAGGGAAGTGCATGGCCTTCACAATGTTCTCTATGAGACTCTATTATCACTGACAAGAAAGAGAGGTGCATCTCCCAGGTTTAGGATTTTATATTCATTTTAGGAATTTGGCTCTCCGAGCATTGAAAAGTCACTGAAACCTGGCACCATGTACCTGTCGTTTCAAGGTGTGACTCTCTAGGTTGAAAGGATGTTATCCTTCCCACATATGATCTCACCCACTCCACACTTCAAGCAATGTGGAGCATGAAGAATGATCTGCTCTCCATTCTGGGAAACACGGGGCCTGCCCAGATCAATAAATCACAGAAAGCTTTCTTCAGACTTAGAGATAGTCAGGAAGAAAGGCTGTGGTTGGTACAGCTGTCCAAAAAACCCCATAGCTACTAGATGCAGGAATTACAGGATATTTTTTTTTCCCAAGAGAAAGAAATGGAGCTTGAAAAAACCATGTTGATGGACTTTTTTGATTTAAGGACAAGTACCAGGTGACTGTGGCTGCTTTAGTTTTCCATATCCTATGCAGGTGGACAGCCTGGTTCTGAAGCCAGATTTGCCATGTTATGAACATTACTGTGACCATGACCATGACCACATGTTTATTATACTCAGGCCTTGGAAACACTATCTGCCAACTGAAAGAAATCTTAGTGACTTACTAGAGAAAGTTAAATGGGCCAAAGAAAATGACGAAGAAGCAAAGAATATTACAAAATGACAGCTGACCGCTAGGAACCTCCTACAGCCACACAGCCTTTACTGCTCCTATCACAGAGCCTCCCAGCAATATGCCAAGTGCCAGCCCAGAAAACCTGAGGCACCTGATGGAATGGAACTTGTTCCTTAGCCATGTGACAACATATCTATTTGCCAGTGCTACAGGAAGAAACCTTAGAAGGGACAGCTGTAGAGCAACCCAGACTCACACACCTGTGTATCCATCTAGGGGTGAAGGAAGTACAGAAGGCCTTTCTCAGTGGACTGGTTCTCTTGATAGGTTTATATAATGTGGCTGGATGTAGCAGTATTTGAGCAAGTATTACCACATATATTTGGATATTAATTTTTAACTAAAAACTGTTATTATCAGCATCACAATTTCTCTAAAAAAGAATATTTCCAAATCATAGCAGGTAGAGGTTAGTCAAAGTATAAATCAGCCTGTTGATATTGTATTCATTGGCTTATTTCTATGCTTCATTTACTTTTCTCTTCTTCTAGTAAGGAAGAGAAAATTTTTGTCTTATTTCCTCCTCACTGCATAACCTCTCTTGCAAGCTGCTTATGGCATTCAATAATAGCAGATTTCTCTTGCAAGGTCTGATAAGAATAGTTACAGAAAAAGAGTGTGACTCTTGTTAAAGGTACCAAGGAGATGATCGAGGAATTGCTTTCATAAAATGCCACTCATATGCTATTAGCTAGTTTTTGAGATAAAAATTAAGGAGTTCCAGAAGTGGCCGTGCACAGTTGTAATCCCAACACTCAAATGACTGAGACAGGAAGATCACCATGAGTTTGAGGCCAGCCTGAGCTACATAGTGTGTTCAACATCAATCCAAACTACATAGAGACTATCCCAACAACAAAAACAAAATTTAAGGAGAAATTGTGTTTTAAACTGGTAATTCTCAGCCCATCTGGATTGTATGCTCATCAAAAGCAACAGAGTTATTTGTGTAAGTGAAAGCATCTTATGGGTATCTTTCACTACCTCTGTATAGACTGGACAAATGATAATTGTAGTCAAGTGGACCTTTATTTTTAAACATTCAAATTGATCTTTCAAAACCTGCAGACTAAACTTTAGGAATCCTTAGATCCTGGGATTTACTAATGATCTGAAAATAGATGTAAGTATTTATGTTTTACCTCACCCTTCACCAATTTCAGTAGGTTTCATTGCTAAGATAAAGACTTTGGAAATTATTTCTGCCTTTTAGGACCAGGTCAAGACGTAGTACTTGGGCCAGCCAGATAGCTCAGTGGATTAAAGCACCTGCAGAGGCAGACACAAGGGCCAAGGGTTTGGTCCCCGTACCTGCTGTGCCTGCCCCGCCCCCGGGGCACACAGAGACTGCAATTGAGGCTGGGCGTGGTGGTGCGTGCCTGTAATCCCAGTACTTGGGAGGCTAAAAAACAGGAAGGATTACTACAAGTCAGATCTGTGTAGTGAGACCGTGGAGACCCTGTACTAAATACATAAAAGAAGAAGACATAGTACTCATAGCCCAGAAATTCATTACACACTCTTTGTAGTACTGTCTATTCAAGATTTAGTTTATTATAGAGTATGCATTAAAAACAAGAGTGAGCCACACTCCCATTATAGAAATATTTACTCCTATGATAGAAATAGTATTTAACCTGGAAAACAGTGTAGCAGTGCAAAATAATTTTAGGCTAAAAACAAAAACATTTTCTTATTCCTTTTTTTTTTAATGGCAAGATTTTGCTGAGGAAAACATAAGGTAGTTAGTCAAAGGACCAATCTTCCAGTTTCAAGAAACATTTGCAGTTCACAATTCAACCCTAAGGTAGTAGAGGACTGTTATAAATATATTCCATTTGCTTGTTTTATTTACCAGCTAAATATATCTTCATTCTTTCTGAAGAAAAATAAGAATATAGGCTTATTTCAACAGACAAAAGCAAAACTGAATTTCAGAACCATATAATCAACACCAAATATCCAAAGCACACTTGAATACAATTTCAATTGCTTAAAACCACACATGTGCGAGCATAAAAGAAAGGGCAAGCTGTCCTGATTCTATATACTAAGAAATACGTGTATTACATATATTGGCCAAAATGTTGGGCTTGTCACAACTGGAATTATAGAAAGAAATTTTGCTTTCTTGTTCTGCCCTCCCCCACACAAGGTACTAAAGAGTAACATCTTAAATTGCTTGTAAGAAACATCTTCAATTGCTAAAGTTGATATCATCTGCTTCCAGAGAGTCCTGGTAGGAAAAAGGAGGAAGCTGAGACAAAGAAGGCCAGTTCAAGACAGTGGAACCAGAAGAATGTGCTTGAGAAACAAAGAGAAACCCTCAGCAGAATGCACACAGAGAAAAGCTCTATTCTAAGGTTCCAGATTTTATCCCTAATTCCTACTCTGCCCTGGATTATCTGAACTAAGAATCATAGAGACAGTTACATAGAAGAGAAGCAGAGCCAATGAAAAACACATTCTTTTGAGCTCTGGAGTGTCCCAGGAACTTCACCAGGTGGTGAGAATATAGCAGTTAATGGAAAATTCCTTGGCATTTGTCCTTTGAAAAAAACAACTCTACTATCTAATGCCCAAAGAACCCCAAATCTGATGAAGCCAAGACTTGTGTTCATACTCTGTGCCCCCTATAGAGAGTCATTTGCCTTAAGGCATAACTGAACAGAGAAACACTCCCATCCAAAAGGAATTTTCTACTACATTTTTCTGGTTAACTTCAAATAAAATTATTGCCCTTAAAGCACTCTGTAAGGATTCTTGGCTGGGTCCATACACTGTTGTATATCATGATCTGAAGCCCTGAAGCAAATCAATGACAGCACATATTGGGCCATTCTGATCCATATTATCCCATTATAGTGATTCTCAAAGTTTAATATGGATAAGATTCAACTTGGTATACATTTTCTGCTACTGGACTGGTGAGATAGCTCAGTGGACTAAGTGCCTGCTTTGGCAAGTGTCAGGGACCAGGATTCGATCCTAGGTCCTGCATGTCACACCAGCCCCACCCCTGGGCAAGCTGAGCCAGCAACCCAGTCCGGGTGTGATGATGCATGCCTGTAATCCCACCACTGGGGATGCTGAAACAGGAGGATCAGTATGAGTCTGAGTTATGCATGAGACCCTGCACCAAATACATAAATGAAAGACAAAAATAAACGAAAACAAATTTCCTGCTAATTATGTCCTGATTTGGTAAAGAAAGTACTAGAAATTTGTGTTTTAATCAAACTACCAAATGATTCTAATATGAGAGGCCTGCTCACCATATTTTGATTGATTTTTCTTAATTTTTAAGTCTTTCTTCTAATATTTTATTTCTCCTTAAGGGCCAAAGAGGGACATGGTAGGAGTTGGCTCCATTTATGAGACAGGGAAGATGAGGAAATTTGTGGCTAGAGGAGTGCGTAGAACTAAGAATTCTATTTGGTTTCATTAAAAAAGAGGCATTTATATGTGGTTGTCCAGGAAGGAAATAGACTCTGCTGGTCTGGAGCTCAGAGCAGAACTATGACCTAGCAATAGTAATTAATCAGAGGGTTTCGGGCACGAAGATGATGACTAGAGTCAGAAAGGGCGCGGGCACATACAGTGAAGGTGTGGCTGAGAGGAGCGTCAAGAACCATGGCCCGAAACTGCCCACAGTCAGAGAAAATTTAGAGAAGGCAGAGCATTTGAGAAGGGCTGAAGGGAGTTACTGCTGAAGTAGATGAAAAGGAGGGAAGTACAGTGTTGGGGAAAATCAGCATGGGAAGTATTTCAAGAAAGAAATGTGGCTGACCATAGAGGACAGGTAAGATACTATTTTCAAAGTTTGAAACTTCTATAAGAAAGTCTGGGCTCGCCAGATAGCTCAGGGCACTAACACATCAGCTTAGGTAGGTGCAGGGACAGGGGTTCAATCCCTAGCCTGCCATGCTGGCCCCACCCTGGGGCGCACTGAGACAGTGACTGCAGTGGGGTGAATGGCATGTGCCTGTAATCCCGGTTCTTAGGAGGCTGAAAACAGGAGCATCGCTGCGAGTCTACTCTGTGTAGTGAGACCCTGTAGACCCTGTACTAAATACATTAAAGAAAAGCAAAAAGTCACTCAAAGTTAAAAATCAAGCAGAAGGTGGGGAGATGTATTTAAAAAAATTACATAACAAATGATTAATATATAGAGAGTATGATTAAAGAACATCCAGAAATTAATAAGAAAACTACAGCAGAATTGGTAGAAAAATGACCGATCAGAGGAAGATGTGGATCCTACAAGGATAAATATGCCCAGTAAAGAACTCGTTTAAAAGAGGATCGGCTGGATAAAGCATCTGGGACAAGTGAGGTGAAAATGTGTTTAAGTGTACCAACAATATTTGTTATTGGTGAGGGGAAGGAGCACTCCCAAACTCTTTCAGCAAGAAAGCAAAGTTCCAACAACATTACAGGAGGTTAATTTTATGACGAGAACATTAAAATCCTAAATGAGCATATACGGTAATAAGCCAACTTCACTTTTGGTAGTTATCTCAGTACTGGCACATGCACAAAGAAATGTGCTCAAGTGCATTAAAAATAGTATAGTTTGTGATAGCAGGAACTGCAGACACCTACCAGCCCATTAATGACATATAATTAAATACATCTTAGTTTATATTTTTAGTACAGAAGATTATGAAACAATTTAAAAAGAACGAGTTATATCTATATGCTCTCCAGTGAGGATATCTCCAGAACGAGATATGGAAAAGCGCACACACAGTGGTCCTGCTTATACAACAGAACAAGGAGGCGTGGCTTCATATGCCTTTGGAAATGTTCATAAACACAAAAAGGAGATCACCAGACGAAAAGTCGTTGTTCTTGAAGAAAATGGTACAATGGGCAAGTTACAATGGATTTTGATTTTCACTGATTTGGTGTTATAGTTCTTGAATTCATCTGCTTTTGTGATTCAACTTGTGGAATCCTTAAGAAATCGTTAAAATTTTCTTAAACTGCATTAAGTCAAAACAACTGATGTGAGGAAATAAGATTACAGTGTGTTCATTTATTCACCAAGAGTTTAAGCATATATATATATATATCCTGTAATCCCAGAGTTTAGGAGGCTGAAAACAGGAGAATCACTATGAGTCTATTCTGTGTAGTGAGACCCTGTTTAATATATTACCGTATATGCTCATTTAGGATTTTAATGTTCTCGTCATAAAATTAACCTCCTGTAATGTTGTTGGAACTTTGCTTTCTTGCTGAAAGAGTTTGGGAGTGCTCCTTCCCCTCACCAATATATATATATATATATATATATATATATATATATAATATCAGGGAATCAAATAGGCAAAATCCTTGTCCCTTTAAGAATTACTCTGTAGTGGATATTCAGGTATGAAACAGTCTTTTCTTCTCTATATAGATTTCTCTTTCCCTTAGAGATTTTGGATCCTCACATAATAATATCCAAGCAACCTTTTGCCCTTTCTCAATCTCATGAAGAAGTGCAAAGAATAAAGTGTATAGGGCAGCAGGAAAACAACAATAGTATTAGTAAGATAGTCTTTCTTGGGCTACCCTAGAAACTTGAAAGTTATTTACATAATAATGTCTATGGGAAAAAGCCACCACATTCTAAATAACTGACTTCTAAGCATACTGCTAGAGTATACACTGCCAGTTGTTGACAGCCTGTACTTAGGCAACTATGAGCTTAAATAGCTAAGAGCTCACTGGCACCCACACAGAAGTCCTCGTACACATACTTTGTGGTTGGACTTTTCTATGACACGCACTAAGACATATTCACTCATAAAGAACAGCAGCCTCCAGGAGTAGCCTTTGAGGCCCTTCCCCCACCAGCTGGAGCCTCCATACCATGCCAGGCTTTAGCTACAAGTCTGCCCACACTAGAAGCTGAAAATTGAATTCATGCTTCTGAGCAGCCTCAGAGACACAGCATTTGCACTCCACAGCAATTCCTGTTCTCTGCTCTTCATCTTACATGTATTTGCAGCTACTGGAACAAATTAATATTATCCTCATAATAAAAGTTACATAATTATTTAGCATGCTGACATAGATCTTGAGGCCAAGAAAAGTTGTCATTGATAATTTATCTTTGCTGCAAGTTGACCGTATGTGTAACACATGGCTTGTCACAATTGAAGACATTTCTAGCCCAAGGGAGCCAGAAAGCTCTCAAGATTCAGGAAAAGGCACCATAACTAGCCACTAGGTATTCAACATTCAATTCCAAAGTCATTCCCACCTCCACCCAACTGAGTGATCTTGAGTAAGTCACCTGACCACTCTGCTCTTTCATATTCCATTTCTTTCTTCATATTAAACTGCCTGCTGCATCTTGAATGGCTTTCGGAATATCTCATCTTAAATTCTTCTAGAATGCTATTTTATGAAACTATCCTTGCATTTCTTAGGCCAACTCAACTTTCTTCATATTTGTAAATCTATTCCAAATTGCCCATGCCTCCATTATATAATTTATCATATGGCATTATTATGGTAAATTTATTATTCTATTTATTTTAGTTTACCATATTATTTCAGGTTATCAGGTAATCTATAATTATTATTGGTTGTGGTAATATTAATAAATGTATTTGTAATGCTAGGAAAATTATGTGTCAAACCCTAAAAATACATTATTTCTAATTGTCATAAAACCTTATGAGAATGGTAATATTATATCATTTTTAGAATGATAGTATCATTATTATCATTTTTATAGTTGAGGACAATACATGGAAGAGAGATTATATAGATTGATAGGTAGGTCTCTGAGACTTATGATAAAAGTCTATTTTACTTTAATCCCATGCTTTTAATCATTACCTTAAAACAGTACTTTATTTTATTTTATTTTTTGTGGTACCAGGGATTGAGCTCAGGACCTTGCACTTGCCAGGCAAGTGCTTATTATACTGAGCTACCTCTCTGACCCCCTTAAAACAATACTTTAAATAACAGTAGATAACACTTACTAGATGTCATGCTCAGTACTGTGTACTGTACATATATTAACTAACTTGACCTTCACAAAACCCCCCTGATGTAGATTTAGTGATTGTAGTATCATATTTTCAAGGACATGCAATAAGGCTCAGAATGACTGAAGACCGGTCCAAGGTAACAGAACTTGGAGACTGGATTTTAATGCAAATTTTTCTTCTTTCAGAAACTGTACCCTCACCCCCTACTCCATTCCGTGGTAGAATCCTATTTAATCTTTGCAAATACCGTTCAGGTTTTCAGGAATAATGCCCCTGGAAATAGAAACCTGGAACATAACCACTTCTGAATAATGCAAAATAAGAAGTTGACTCAGTCCCTAAATACTCACCTTAGTACATGTGTGGATCCATTAATGGTTGTGGTTGAACAAGGGATAGTCTGGCCCAGAATGGAAGGTCTTCGGTAGCGTTCATCATCACAGCAAAGAATGATTAGGAAGGCACGTCTAAAAGACTTATTCAAGAAGGCGTAGAGAAAGGGGTTCAACCCGGAATTGATATAGCCGAGCCACAGAAAAGCAGTCCACAGCTGCCCAGGGACAGTGTAGTCTATGAAAGGATCCACGATGTTGGTGACAAAAAACGGAGCCCAGCAGAGGCAGAAGCAACCCATGATGATGCACAGGGTCTTGGCTGCTTTGGTCTCTGTCCTCATGCGATGAGTGCTGTGCTGCTCAGCCGGCTGGGGCCTGCCCTCCAAGGGGGCGCCTGCCCCGCCCGCCCGTTGTAACATCTGGATCTGGTGGGCATGCTCCTTGGCCGTGACATAGATGCGATAATAGGCCAGCACCATGAGGAAAAACGGGATGTAGAAGGCTACCACAGAGCATGTGATGGCGTAGGGCTTGTTTACCATGAAGATGCAGTATGTAGAGTTGGAGTTCTGATTGAATTTCCTTTTTTCTATCTGAGAATTGGAAACGGAGAGAAAATGAGGCAGGGAGGGAAAAAAGAGTAGGGAAAATAAATAGAAGAAAAATGTAACAAAAGAAGTGAAAAGATAAAGATAAAAAATAAGGAAAGGAAATACAGAAAGAAGAAGAGAAGAAAAAGGACAAAAGAAAAAAGATGATGTCAGCAAATCTTTGCTCATGTTATAATCCATACATCAGAGAATTTTGATGGTAGAAGAACATAAATCTATCCCAAGGCTCAGAAAGTTGTATATAGCAAGATGGGCTGAAGGCTTCAGTGAAGAGTAGAAATACAATGGTAATAATCACTTTTTATTCTATTCACTCACCAATAGTGGAACTCTGCCCCCTTCTCCCTACATTTTCTACTTGGATATATTATATCAGCATCTCACAGCCTAACTGGTCACCTTGACAAAGTGTCTGTGGGTCAGTAACACTGGAATCACTGTGGTGCTTATTGCGAGTGTGGAGTCCTGGGCCCTCACATAGATATTGGATCTAAAGCTCTGGACAGTGAGGCTGAGACTTTTGTGTTATAAGCAAGTTGGTTAGTTAGTTGGTTGGTTTGTTTAGTTAGTTGGTTAGTAGTTAGTTAGTTCACGCTGACCTTGAATTCACTATGTAGCCCAAGCTGACCTCAAACTTGGGGTGATTTTCCTGTCTCAGCTTCCTGAGTGCTGGGATTATAGGTATGTGCCACCATGCCTGATTAATAATTTTAAAGTTTATTAGTATTTGTGAACTTTGGATGTATATAATTCTAAAGCTAGACCTGTGGAAGATACAAAGGGAACCTTTCCAGACTAAATCTCTGAGCACTGAGCATCCTGATGGAGGCATAATCTCATTTAGATTACATAACACTTAAAATACTAATACACAGTGAAGCCCACAGGGCACCTTAGGACTTGGGCAAAGAAACAGTAGATGGCTTAAATTCATGACAGACAAGAATACAGATTTCCCCCTTATCTCTGGTTTCACTTTTTAACGCATCTTTACCAACAGTTACCTTTAGTTACCTGTAGCTCACTGCAGTTGAAAAATTCCCCAAATAATCAGCTCAAGAGTTTTAAATTGTGTATCATTCTGAGTAGCATAATGAAATTTTACACAATACTGCTGTGTCCCTCCCAGTTGTGTCATCCCCTTCCCTAACATAGCTACACTCATTACTTAGTTGGTAGCCACTTTGGTTATTCAGTTGGCTATGGTAGTACCCCAAGTGTTGCGCATTCAAGAACTAATTTACTTCATAGTGACCCAAAGTGCAAGAAGAGTGATTCTGGCAATCTTATCACAGAACATAGCTATCATTTTCAACTTCATTGTCATTTTGTCAGTCTCCTACTATGCCTAATTTATAAGTTGTACTTTTCAGATTTCTTTTTCCCAGTGATACCACAGACTGAACAGCTTAATGTTGAAGCACATCCCCAGGCCTTTTACTTGATTTATTTTTATCTTGAGACAGGGTCTCATTAAGTCACTGAATTGTATTCCTACTGCATCAGCCTTCCAGAGTGCTGGGTTACAGATGTGTGCCCTTGTACCCCCTTAGTAATATTTTATCATAGGTACATATGCACAGAGAAAACATATATAGAAAGTTTGGCATTATTCATGATTTTATACATCTCCCAGGTTCTTGTAATGTATCTTGCATGAATAGTAGGAATTACCAGATATAGACTGAGTAGGGCTGGACCCTTAGGGAACCTAGAATCCAACTGGAGTTGAGGCCTAAGCATGACTACATCTCATTTTCTGCTAATCCAAATCCATCTGGATGCTTAATCCAACCATTTCACTAAAACTCCTCTGGTCAAAGTTATTAATTATCTCTATTGTGGCCGAGTCCAGTCTTCATTTTAAATAAGCCCTCTATTCTTTGACCCACCTGAGCCCTCCATCCTCCTCAACTTGAAGTACAATATTTACAATATACTTATGAGGTACATAATACTGAACATACATACAGATGGATGAATAATTACAAAGTAGACATACATGTGCAACTATTATTAAAATACAGTTATGGAATATTGTTAGCACTCCCAAACCTACTTATTGTCCCTCTTAGGCACTATTGTACCCAAATGTCGCCACTAATCTTTAACATCATAAACTAATTCATTTTCCAGATTAATATAAAATAGCTATAAAACATATGAATTTTATATAACTTGATATTGTATAGCTCATATTACTTTGAGTATCTAAAAATAAATTTATTTTTTACATTGCAGTATAATACACTTAATAATGTTAACTGAAATAAATCTGACAGAGAAAGTTAAATATCACAGTTTCTTTTATAGGAGAAACTCCAAATATAAGTAATAAAAGAGTAAAATGGTAGGAAAGAGGAAAG
>NW_004524616.1:3842133-3847199 GCF_000260255.1 Octodon degus
GTTAGAATTATTATAGATCACAAACCAACCTTAATAAAAAAGGAATTGACCCCCATTATTATCCACTCCACTACTGATAGACATTTGAACAATAGTCATGGTCTGGCTATTTTGAATAGAACAGTTGTGAATATTGTTGTAAAAATGTGTGTGTGTGTGTGTGTGTGTGTGTGTGTGTGTGTGTGTGTGTGCTTTCTTTTCTCCAAGGAACATATCTGTCTAAGACTGAAATTCTGAAATTGCTGTATCTAAGGATGAACTCAGCTTTGAGAGGTACCGCCAATTGTTTTCCAACTAGCAACTCACATTTCTGCACTGGGCTAGGAGAGCTTCAGTTACTCCACATCCTGTCCTGCTATGTACTGCCAGTGTGTAGTGGAATCTCATTGTAGGTATTTTAAAAAATGGTTATAATTATTACATTATTAAAACACTTTATATTTCATATACTTGCACCCTTCTGTCCAATGAGCTGATATTAGGATTTGTTTCTTGTTCTAGTTTTGATATCAAACACTGTCATGGGCATTGCTGTCCACAAATTATGGTACACAACTATCCCTTTCTGTAGAAAGCACAGGAGACTGAGTTTCTTCTTCTGTTTCCTATTATTACTCTTATTTCCTCAGTGGGATAGAGCATTGCCTTCAGAACTGTGAAATTCTGCTGACTTATTATCACCCTACAGTCTTGTTTCACTGTATCTACAACCTCAATCCACATAAGTCACCTCAATTTATAATCTCAAACTAATAATCTTTATGTATGAGTTTTTACACTGAGTTCTTCAACACATCTGGAATTAACTTTCCATGTTGTTATTTCCAATAACAGAAACAAGATAAAAATTCTAACTTATGATACCCAATTGGCTCACTAACCTATATAGAAAAGAACATCCTTTCCCACCCTTATTGCAGTATATGGTTGGTCATAAATCAGAGTAAGTGTGCCTTGTCTTCTGTACCTCTGCCCCATAAGTACCACATCTCACATGCCTTTTTGGAATTTTCAGTTAAATAAAATAAATGTAAACCAAATCTAAATTTAACATGAACCCTCAGGTTCTTATTGTGGTTTTTCCATGCATTTCCCAAAGTTAGTTGCTGTTTTACCATTTAGATATCCTGTCTTGAGAATTGATAATTCAGATATTTTCCTATTACAAAAAGTGGGCTATTTCTCTCTTTCTAACTTTTAATAGTCCTTCAATATTCTGGATATGGCTTGTTGACTTAAAGTTTTGTGAATCTCTTTGATCAGTTTTTTCTCTTCTTGCTGGTATTTGGTGACAGAAGTTTTAAGAACCTGTATTTTTCGTTATACATTTCATGATCTGTTCACTTTGTTTATCTTTCACTATAATAGCATTCTTACATCTAATCATTTAAATACATTCTTTTTTATGTGTTTAGTACAGGGTCTACACAGATCAGACTCATAGTGATCCTCCTGTTTTCAGCCTCTCAAGCACTGGGATTACGGGCACGCGCCACCACGCCCGGTCTCAATTGCCTTCTCAGCACACCCCGGGGGGAGGGACGATACGGCATGCTGGGGATCGAAAATCCTGTCCCTGTGTCTGCCTAAGCAGATGCTTTAGTCTGCTGAGCTATCTGGCCGGCCCTCATTTAAATACATTCTCCTTAATTGTATCTTAATAATCTTTGTATGTGAGTTTTCATATTGAATTCTTTAACCCACCTGGAATTAATTTGTCTATATTATGTAACATCCAAGACATGATTAAAAATTTTAACCTATGATGCCAAATTGGTCTGCTAGCAATGATAGAAAAGAACACTCTTTCCCAGCTGTACTGCAGCATATATTTGGTCAAAAATTAGAGAAGAACTATATGTGCAGGTTTCAGGGTTTGAGCCTTACATTTTTTTCTCAGTTTATCTATGTAGAAACCATGCTATTTTAATTTTTATAACTATTAATTTTGGATATATGGTCATAAATGTCTGAATTGTGGGCCATCTCAAAGATTTCCTTGGATATTCTTAAATCAATATTTATATGAAAAATTTAGAAGTTGCTTATCAATTTTTCTTAAAAATCTTGAAGGATTTGAATGTGATTAGGTAAAATGAGTGAGGAAAACTGATGTCTTTACAATAAGTCTTCCAGTATTTTACAGTTAGGAATGATGCTTGCCAAAAGGTTTTTTTTTCCTTTCTTTCATCAGTGCCCTCTATGTAATTGAGGAATTTCTTTTCTATTCTTAGTTTGGTGAAAATTTTTTTCAAGGCATGAATAGATATTAAATTTTGTCAATTCATTTTTGTCAGTTGTGAGATGTTTATAAAGGTTTTCTCCCTTCCTTTCATTAGTGCAGCAAATTACTCTGATTGCATTACATTTCAGGAATCAAGCTCTTTATCCAGGGTTCTGGGACACACTCGCTTTCTAAGATTCAAGGATTTGTCTCCCAACAGTGAATATAGCCTGCTGGTGGCTAAATGATACCGACATTCTCTATCAATAGCCCTTAACTGAAAGGACCTTCTCCCAATCTCATTTCCTGTTCTTGAGGTCAGTTGGACACAGTGTGAACCAACACATGAATAATGACATGGAAAATCGTATATACGCATATGTAGATGACATACACAAAAATTCAATTTTGTTACTGTGTGTTTATTTAGTATTTTAAATCATACAGGAAAAGGTTATAGTATATTTTCCTACTGACATTTCTGTCATGAAATAGCTCTATCTCAAAAAACATGACTTGCCTTCAGTTTTATCACATCCCTCACAATCATAGAGCTTGTCCAGCTACTTGTCATTAGCATCTATGTGACATAGGTTTTCATTATTTCATTTTTAACTTTCTTTTAAAAATGACATCCCTTCAAGCAGCACATATTTGCATTTTGTTTTGATTCATTTTGACAACCATTATCTATTTATAGAAGCTTGTCTTTGAAGAATTTATTCATTTAATATTTACAGGAATCATTGTTGGATTTACATTTATGTCTGTTTTCCTACTGCTTTTTTAAAATCTCTCATTAGTTTTCCTCCCTAATTACTTATCTTTGGAACGATCCGTTTTTATAATAGTATTTCTCCCTCTATGACCTTTCTAGCTATCTGTTCTTTGACCATATTTAGACACTAAAACTTAATTCAGTCTCCTTAATACATTTACCACTTCCTTGGCAATATAACAATTTTATACACTTTATCCTATCTACCCCATTACCTCCTTTTATGCTGTTGTAAATGCATTTTATTCTTCATGTATTTAAAACTTTAAACCATCAGTATTAATGTCAAGTAAGAAGTCAATATTCTGTTATGCTATTTATATATTTACCATTTCCAATGCTTTTTTTGGGGGGGGGGGCTATATGATATTTTCATTTAGGATTTTTTTTTTCCTGAAAAAAAACCTTCCTTAAAGAAACTTTTAGGGGCTGGGGAGATGGCCCAGCAGAATAAGCGCTTGCCTAGCAAGTGCAAGGACCTGAATTTAATCCCTAGTTCCTAAAAAAAAAAAAAGAAAGAAAGAAAAGAAACATATAGTACAAATGTGATACTGAAATTTTCTCTCAGTTTTTGACTAAAAATACTTTCAATCCATTCTCATTTTTGAAAAATATTTTAATTGGATATAACCACTAACCAGTAGGTTCTTTTCATTGTTTTAAAGGTGTTATTCCACTATCTTCTAACTTCCCTCACTCCATTGTAGGGTCAGCTGTAAATTTTGTCTTCCTCTTCCAATTTATTTATCTTTCTTCTCTAATTGATTTTGGAGTTTATTTCTTGGTCCTTGCTTTGTAGCATTTGAAAAATGAATTCCCTCTCTCCCTCCTTCCCTCTTTCCCTCCCTCCCTCCCTCTTCCCATAAACTGCTGGGATTTCATAAAATTTCTTCAATCTGTGACTAATGGCTTTCAATAAATCTTTTTGGTTTATATAATCTATTATTAAATTCTCACTATATTTATTTCATTTGCTAAATTTTTTAGCTCTAAAACCTTGGCAGCCGTGCTGGCCCCACCCCCAGGGTATGCTGAGACAGCATTGAGACTGGGTGTGGTGGTGCGTGCCTGTAATCCCAGCACTTGGGAGGCTATAAAAAGAGGATCACTATGAGTCCGATCTATGCAGTAGACCCTGTTCTAAAATACAAAACAAACAAACAAAAAACCCTTCTTGGGAGATTTCAGTTCACTAAAAAAGCTCTTTTTCCTTTCCACTTTCCTTTTAATTATATGAAGTAATTATTGGAAATTCCTTGTGTAATAATTCTATTATCAAGATTGCCTATGGCACTGTTCATGTTGTCCTTTTATGTTCATTTTCATCTCTTTGTACCATTTATTCCAGTGTCTGGTGACTTTTGCTTAGATGACAAACATTATTTGCAAAAATTATAGATGCTTTGCATGGTAGTATCCTAAGCAGAGGGAATTTAATTTTCCTTTGGAAGGCAGATGGAATCTGGAAATAATATCTCAATCATGTTTAGATTGTGTCCAACATATTTCAAAGTAGTTTTCCCTATGAAATTGTTTGCCAGGTGTCTTCATTAGAGCCCCAGAAATGTTTGCTGAAGCCCTGTGCCTTAACAAGCTCTCATACTCAATTAATTTGTGTCTTCCCAGGATGAAGAGACCATTAAAGTCACTTCCGAGTCGCTTGTCTTCCAACAGTTGCTTTCGGCTCAATTACTTGATTGTTTTGTTTTCTTTTCTTCTCTTTTTTCCCTAGTCTAATACAAATGCTTCTGGGAAAAAAATTTCTGGAAATTTAGCTTCATATCTTTAAAGTTCCATATATCTGGGAACTTAGTCACTCAAATTTCAGGCATTCTGGAATTCTCACCTTTAAATTATTCACCCTGTTAAGGATGCCTTCATTTCTTAAACACTTTCTCTTGTTTATTTGCCTGCATTCTCTATGCTGAGAATGCATCCATTTTATTTCCAGTCAACACTGCCTATAGTTTTCAGGACTTAATATTCAAGCTGCTTACTGACTGCTCTGTTGGCATAGGTAGTAGGTATCTCAAATCTGTGTTGTCTAAACCACAGATTTGATTT
>NW_004524616.1:3848252-3853005 GCF_000260255.1 Octodon degus
AAATATCACAGGTATTTCACCAGATGCCAGGAAACAATAGAGGAAGAACTCTTCTGAAGTTTAAGAGTGAGCATGGCCCTAGACACTTCTATTCTCTAGTGTTTTGAGTTGTTCAAACTATACAATTTATATTATTTGGTTATGATAGCTCCAGAAGACTAAAACAATTGTCTAAAGGCAGACTGTACGGCTTGCCACCGAATCCGTCACAGAAGAATCCAAACAGAGCAGTAAGGAGGGTTCTGAAGGCCACACGTGTTCATCATACGTGCACTCCACTCTAAAGTGGAATAGCTTACTCCATTCAATAGAATTTCAGGTCATAGCTGAGGTGTGGCCCCTTCCATCCAGTACCCTGCTGAAGGCAATGAGGGATAAGTGAAAAACAGACTCTGCTAATACCTTTTCCTTGTTTGTAATTTATGATTTTTGAGGCGTGGAGCTGGGTGTCAAGAAGTTGAGTGGAGAGCAGACTTCAGAAACTGTGGTTGGATCTCCAGCATGACAGAGATCCCAAGCTTCTAAGGGACAAGGCCTCCAGGTGCGGTGGTGCATACACGTACCACCAGCTCTACTGGAGGCTCAGCCAAGAAGGTCAAAATTGCAAGTCTATGCTGAGATACTCAGCGACTTAGCGGGACCTTATTTCAAACTGAAAATAAAAAAGGCTGGGAGTGCAGCTCAGTGTGAGGGCTGATTTCAAGAGGACGTTTATGTTTAAAGAATCATCATACAGATGTAGTAGAATTGATAGAAATGGGCTTTGGAAGATACTGTTACCCTTGTGCTCATGACATTTTTCATAAAAGCATAATTTCTAAATCTAGTGTGACCAAGGATATTGCCCAGTGCTCATGACACGGCCAACTCTGCATATTCTGCAATCTAAATTTTTTTGCATAAATTTGCATAGTTCTGGATTACTCTGCTACTAGAGCAAAGCAAATGGTGGTAACATGCTTCCTTTCCAAATTCAACTTGGAGGGGGATCCTGAACACTTTTCCAAGCCCTTTACATCTTACATATTCAGTCATTTCTCTGCGCAATGAATTCCTAGAGTAAAGTTGCTTCGTTAGCTCCTACCACAGGAGGTTAAGCTGAGCTCCAGCAACTGCTAGCTTAGGGGAAGTGGGAGTAAATAACGTGCACATAATTGGGAGTAGTTGCCAAAATTGGTGAAAATCTTTTCTCCTTTTTAAAGCTTAGCTATACATAAAGGGAGATATTTTGTTTAAATTTAAATTAGATTGGCCAAATTACATGCACTTGGTTAGGATAAATAACAATATGTAATTCTGCCTAGATATGTCTTATTTAAATTTTATCTTCACATCTCCTTCAATCTGTTGTTCTGTCTTACAGTGAATATATGATTATGGGATGGAGTCAGAAATATAAAAGGAAGCTCCAATTCTAGCATCCACTCACCCAGGATTTAGCATCTTTGAGGCAGAGACTCTAAATCACCTCATGTCTTTCAAAATCTTTATTCATGTTTCCAATCTTTGCTTTCAAGCAAAACATACAGAAAAGTAAACAACCTGATAAAGAATCCAAATTAAAGTAGGTGGGAATAGAAAGGACTGAATACAATGATTATTAAATATTGAGTTGCAGCATTTACTAATGAAGCTGCCTTGAAATTCTAGTACTTGTAGAATAAGGACTGAATACAAATCTGATAACTTGATTTTTACACATTGTGGTTTATAACTTTTATATTTAGATTACATTAACCTTATTATGAACAAAAACATTGTCCTGCAATACATGTTCAACACCACTAGACATAAGTTGACAGTCAATTTTGTAAATTTTAGACAGCCAGCCAAAAAACAATGGTGAAGTTAATAATGATAGCTATTGCTTACCAACGTGCAACCTGTGGTTCTCGTTCAACCATTACAACTGTTTTAAGAAAGGAACAGAAGTGCATCAACGTCACAGATGCAACAATAAAGACATAGAAGGATCCAAAAGTGATATAAGAAACAAAGTATAAAGATACTGAATCTCAAGACTTGAAGGATTCTCAGAATTGTGAAATCCCTAGTAGGCAACCCACACTTGGCTGAATTACTGAGGGACAAAACAAACTACATACTAGTGATGATTACTGCATCGTCTTTCCCATACTCACCACCACTTCCTATAGTCTGGAGGATGCCTTTATCCCCTAGAACAGGAGGTAGAAAATGTGCACCCCTAACTTGTTTATTAGCTCCATGAGATAAACTCATTCTTTATCGTTTTATCCCCAGTGCCTACTACAAAATTACACACAGACAGCATGCTCATCAACTGGATTCAATAAATAGTAAACTCTCAGTCACTACCCATTAAAGTAAACTCAATTAAATACATTACTATATTCTGGAGATGTAAAAAGTCATATCTACTAGAAGGATTGAAAAAGGCTTTCTCCAATAAATGTCTTCCAAGCTGTATGTTAGAAACTGGGTTAAAATAGTGGAGAAACTGTAAGCCAGGTACTGTGGACAGGACAGAAGCAAAGACAGAAAAATCATGCATACATGAAATATATCCAAAAAAAATTCTCAATGATGTAAGTGCTGCCAGGCAAGTGCAAGGTCTTGAGTTTGATCTCTGGTACAAAAAAAAAAAAAAGAAGAAGAAATATATATCCATACACATATATCTACTTACATAAATATGAGAATATAAATTGTCTAGGTCATAGGATATTTAAAAAGAAGTAGAAGAAAATAGACCTAAAAAATACACCCTGAGGCAGATCTAAGAGCAGTGATTGTTGAACCTTAGCATGCATCAGAATTATATGAAGGGTTTAGTGAAACACCCTTTTGTGATAGGTCTGGAGGAGGGCCTGAGGATTTGCGCTTCTGACATGTTCCTGAGTAAAAGTCTTGCTGGGGGATGGGGCAATGCCTTGAGGCTCACTGTCTAAGATTTTTTGAATGCCAGGCTATGAGAACTCACAAAAGTTTTCTAAAATGGAAGATGTTCACTTCAACCAACAGTGCTGTGTGTTCTTTTAAAAGATGTGAATTGCAACACATTCAAAAGAAAGGGGTGCTGGCTCACAGGCTAGCTTGATGGTGTTCAGCGGGTTAAACAGTTACATATCATCTCGGGGACAAGTCTGTCCTTCAGCCTTCCACAGGACATTTTCAATTCTTAACTAAAAATCTTTTATAAAGCATTTAAATAAATGTTCAAATGACAAGTAAGATTCCAGATGGCCAGAATTAGCTAAACTATAGCAAGGGTAATTACGAACCAATTTCTTATGCAAAATATTTCAAAGTATTGCTCATAAAATTCCACTAAAATCTCTCTTGGTAGGCCAGCTACCAGTTTTCCCAACTACAACCATGTGCAAATGTGTGATTACATTGCTTTTAAATGTCTCTGGGGACACAATTTATTTTGACAACTCTTGAAGACAGCAGTGTATTTTAAGCTCCATGCTAATCCTTTCCTCGATCCTGCAATTAAGGAAAATTCTACCTTCTCAATTACTGCCCTCCAAACCACAGAAAGGCAGAAGAAGCAACAAGAACAACTTGCAATCCTAGACTTTCAGAATTGGCAGCAACCTTAGCAGTCATTTTCGTCTCTTCATAATTGGGTGCCAACTTTCTTTCCTTTAATGATTATTAATTCTGTGGCCTTAGAATGAGTTATCTCCTCCACAAGAGTTTCCTATAACAGTTCCTACCTTACTGATTTACTTTGAGAAATGATGTAATAAAATGTTTTAGACATGTTCTTTGTCTCTTTTTTGATTTTGTATGATACAAATATACATATATAGATATACAGATATATACAGATAAAGCTGTACGTGCCAGAAACTTATGTGTACTACATATTTAAATGATCTATTTATGTGATATATATTTATAGGATCTGTATATACATATATGAGTATATTATATATATTCATATAGAGAGACATGCATATAAATCTCTATAAATATGGATCTACATATGTGCATATATAACATATACATATTTGTTTCATATATCTTATTATAAATAGATTCAAATGCACTTTCAAAATGGGAGCTTTACATTATTTAATAAATCATAAACAAGTCACTTGGTTAGGCATCTCTTCCACTAGTTGATTCTAAGAAACAAAAAGGTGAATGACTTTGAGCCAAGGGCCTGCCTATAAGTAGGAGGTCATCATCATATGCTGTTGTATCAGTCACTTGGTTTGGGAGTTAGTGTCACCTATTGATGATGATCACACAATGGGTGGAGGCCAGATACCGTTAGGAGTAACTGAGTATTTCATTGGCTGGGGAACAGTTCTCCTTTCAGAAGGTTGTCCAGCCTTGTTCTGTGGTAGAGTTCTGGATGAAGAGACTTGCCTTTCTGTCCTTAGCAATTGATTTTGATATATTTTAGCTTCTCTGATTCTGCTTTGAGGAAATAAAGAAGAGAGAAAAACAGCAGTAGGTTTAAGGGCCTCTTCCCCCAGGCTTGGCCAGCTGCCAGTGACCTAAAGATCAGTGACGAAGACCCAGCAGGAACAGTCACCAGGAGTCAGGGACAGGAAGGGTGGCTAAGAATGTAGCCAAGACCAGAGGCAGAGCTGTGGGTTCCAGGAAGGAAAATCTGTAGGGATGAGGAGACATGGAGAAGCTTCTTTCTGTCAGAAACCTGGAGGACATCAGATAGACCTTGCAGGAATCACAATGCCATTTGCAATCTGCAGATTTAGAGCTGACTATAGTGCTATTAGACGCTCTTCTATGC
>NW_004524616.1:3853105-3861702 GCF_000260255.1 Octodon degus
CCAAAGCTCACGTGTTTGGAAGATAATTGATGATGGGGGAGCTATACTTATCCACTTCTACTGTTTAACTGTAGAATATATTGTTAGGAAGAGGGGGATGAGTAGATATAGGGCATTGGTGGGGGTGACCTGGGAGGGTGTATTCTTGACCTGGACTCCTTTCTTCTCTGTTCCCTGGCTGCCACGAATTGTTCTTCCTCCTACCATTTCTACCTTAAAGCCAGGTTTCCATGAGCTGAAAATATGAGCCAAAACAAGTCTTTTCCTTGAAGTTTGAGGTATCAGGTATTTTGTCCATGTGACAGGAAAGAGACGAGGATACATCCCATATCATTCAGAGTAAATGCCAGTGTCCTCACAAAAAATAGACAAAGTCATACTTTATCTTTCCCTTTTAGTGATTTTAACCTCCTGTTTTACTTTTTCTCCAGTACTCTAAATACCTGCTTATTTTTATATCATCATTTATTATTTGTGTGCTTCTGATAGAACATAAACTTTACAAGATGACAGATCATTATCTGTTCTGTTCAACAACGTATCTTAAACACATGGAGTGATTTCTGTCAAACAGTAGATGGTCAATCAATAATTATGGACTAAAATAATATGTGGAATCTAAGAGCTTCTCACTACCTCAAGTCACTATCATTGTAGTCCAAGTTGCCATCCCCACATGCCAGGACTATTATTGTCCCTTTCTAAATGTTTGCTCTATTTCCAGCCACATTGCATCCATTCTCTACAAAGGAGTCAAAATGATTCTTCTAAAACACAGATTTGATGATGCTACTCCTCTGTCCCAACCTTTGCAAAGCTCCCTCTATCACTCTGAATAGATACCCCAGTGTAGCCTCATTGCTCTCTCTGGGCTCCAGGCTCAGCATTTTGCTCCTTAATCACTGGCTTCTGAAGCTTTTGGGCCACTTCCTCGAGCTAACCAAGCATGAGCCCACTCAATGGTCTTTGCATTTATTGCAATTTTGGAATAGAACACTTTTTGCTAAATACTTACATGGGCCATTCGCTCACGTCCTATAGAGCAATGGTTTGGCAATATCAAAGAGTGACTTTTACTTGTAAAATAATAATCTCATTACTTATCTTTTTACTTGACTGTGGTTTTTGTATTAAATAAACATAAAACCCGATATACATTATACTTTTTATTGCTAGTGTTTAGCATAAAGCATTTTTTATTTTTTAATGTATTTTGTTGTTACAGGGTCTCACTATGCAGCTTGGACTTGTAGTGATCCTGCTGTTTTTCAGCCTCCCTAGCACTGGGATGATAGGTGTGTGCCACTACACCCAGACTCTGTGGTAGGCTCAGCCTGCCCTGGAGTCAGGGCTGGCATGGCATATGGTGTCAGGGATCGAACTGCAGTCCCCGCGCTTGCCTAATCTTGCCTAAGCAGGCACTTTAGTCTTCTGAGCTGTCTTGCCAGGCTATAACATAAAACTTTGAATGCTTTCATCATGGATTTCTCAGGAGCCTATAGAACATAGTGGCATTTCAATAAATGAAAAAATAATAAATAGAACAATTATTATGAACTTAAGACCCTAAAGTTCTAAGAATTCCTTTATGGAATGAATATTAAGCATGTAATATTGTATTGATTAGGTGCAATTAAAATGTGAAGAATTTTGTACACTGTCTAAAATATTTAATAAATGGTACTTATAATTAAAAAGAAAAGCGATCTTAATAAGCAGAATTCAGGTTTAAGAACATGTTTGGGAAACAGTCTGAAAGTTATATGAATATATAGCTCAATTTTTAGTGATTTTAACCTCACAGTGCGTTATTAACCCTTTGGTGAGTTGATGTGGTTTTGCACTTGTAAAACTTGAAGGTGAAGGAGAGCATTTCCAGCAGGCTTAGCTTTAAACAAGTGGTTTGACTGAGCAAACGAAATCTTTGGGGTAGGTCTGTAACCTGAGTGTTACTCATGCTTGTACTTGTTTAGATCTATGCAAATGGATGCCCAATTTATTATTATCCATGAATTTCATTTGAACATTCCATAAGCAAATCAAATTCCACGAATTGATTTGCTCGCTAAACTTTATTTGGAAAATCCAAAACGCAATACTGGCAGCAGCATCCGTAGTCTTTGCAGACACATATGTGCACAGCACTCTGAGCAGTTGCCTACTAGGCAGTTTCTTAGCTGAAGTCAAACGAAACAACACACTACTTTCTTGTTTTACCTCAACAACTGTCCTATTTGCTCTCTGTTGCCACATAATTTGCATTTTCTTGTGATTTTGGTGAGTGATTTCACCAGTTAAAATGTCCCAAATATAGTGCCAAAGTGTTACGTACTATTTCTAAGTGCACGAAAGTGGTGAAGTACTTACGGCAAGATGAACACGTGCTACATAAGCTTCACTCATGGACTGTATCGTCTTGCCCACCAGCTCACAGTTAATGAGTTAACAACACAAATTAAGTCAGTGTCTTTAAACAAAAACCATAAAAAATGGCTATATATTTATTGGCAGATGAATATCTGACCAAAAAACTGCAAGAATATAATCCCACCCCCTGGGAGCATATGTGCAGTGTTGCTTCATTCAGTGTTTGTGATAACTATGTAAAATGTAATTGCCACAAATAAAAAGTTAGTTGTACAGATATTATTAGCTTATGAGTTGTGCTACCTTCTCTCAAAGTAGATCCAATGTGCAAGTGAAATAAAGGTAAGGTACGTTCCTAGTAAGCAGATGTCCTCTTCTCCAGTTAAGTGAAGTAAATGTAGGTGTCAATATCTCACTCTCATGAACAAACAAAACTTCCTATACTTGCTTGGAAGTTCTACATCAGGAGGTAAGAATTTTGAACCATCAATAAAAACTCCCCATCTATAAAAGCATACATTTCTGAAGGTCCTATCCATTAGGGAGTAAGTTTTGCAGAAAAATTAAAAACATAGCTTCTGGGGTACCGCAAATCTAGATTCAAATTTAACAACTTTTTCCTAATAAATTTGGTTAATAACCTTTTTCACCCTGAGTTTGCTCATCTATAAACTGAAGCCAGTAATAGAGTCTACTTTGTAGTGTTGTTGGGAGGCCCAAAGGCGGTTCACAGGAACAGTGATTAGCATGGAGCTTGCTGCATACTAAGTATCCAACATCTCTTTTTTCCCCAAATCTCTTGACTGTTATTATTCTTACTACTATTATTGAAAATGATATTAGTTTGAAATTTGGATTTAGTTTGCCTCAGGAATCGTCATTCTGACAGTCTAAAAGAAATGAGATGAATTTTGAAAAAATATCCACACACTTTCCCCACATAACTCCGCTTAGTCTTTTACTCTTCAGCTTCTAGAAGAACCCCCTTTTGGACATGCCTTCTAATCCAAGTCGTGGTGCAGAAGACTTTCCTAGACAAAGAAAAGGGTAAGCCAGGGGCTGAGGAGGGCAAGGAGAGGGGAAAGGGAAGCTCCTTCTCCTGTAGGTCCTGTGAGGATGGCATGTTCTCTCCATCTCTCCTCTCTGGTTTCCTTTGTATACTATTGGGGATCTTGGGACTGGTTTTTTTTTTTTCCTTTTTTTAAAATAAGTGATTGCCAAAAACTTCTTCTTAGAAAATTGATATCCCTGTTAATAAATCCAGACCACATATTTTGATCTTCATTTTATATTTATTACGTCAGAGCTGGAAGGCTTTTAAATATTATTAAGGGCTCTTAAACTTAGGACAAGATGGTTAATTCTGTGACAACTTGAATGTGCTGTGGCCTACCCAGACATATGGTAAAACATTTTTCTGGGTGTGAGAATCATTTTGGATGAGATTAGTGTTTGAATCAGCAGACTGAGTAAAGTAGATTTTTCTCCTAGTTTTAGCAAGGTCTCACCCAATCCATTGAAGGGCTGAATAGAATAAATTTGAGTAAGAGGTAATTCATGCAAATTACTGTGAATTCAAGGCCAACCTGGGATACCTTGTGAAACCAAGACTCTCCTGAACTATAGAGCAAGGTCATATCTCAAAAAACAACAAAACAAACAAACAAAAAGAGGAAGCTGTTATTGCCTCACTGCCTGAATGTCAGGACCCTGAGTTTTCCATGTGAACCTGACTAAAACATTGGTTCTCTTGGATCTCTACCTTTCTGAAAATAGATATTGAGACCAGCCAACTTTTGTAGCCACATAAGCTACTTCTTCATCACAAGTCATTCTCTGTCTCAGACTCTGTGTCTCGGACTCTGTCTGTCTGCCTGCTAATCCATGTTCTGCTATTTGCAAGCTGTGTGGTTTTAAGTATGTTACTTAACTGTTGGGTCCTGGAATTTTCTCATCTGTAAAATGGGGATAAAATTATTCTGTTCCACAAAGGATTTGTTAGACTTCTTTATAAAAAATGAAGTATTTACCATCTGGGATACAGTAATATAAGAAAAAAATATTCAGGACACTCATTAAAGCAATAAGGCAGACTTTATTCAGCACTATTGCAATACTTCATAGGAACTACTATGGTGGAGTTTGTGGAATTGAACTTAACTCTGAACACATGAAAAGAAAGTGAAAATTTACGAACAAGAAGCATAGTAGGTAAGGGTCAGTGAATAGAAATTAAGAGGAAAAATCAGGGATAAAGGAGATCCTGGCTAAACTACCTAAGCAGGATTCTGCCTGAAAATTGGTCAGAGTGGTCAGACACTTCATGTGGCATGCTAGAGATGAAGAACTTGATCAGTTATGGAGTATAGATAATCCAATTATCTAAACTAAACTAATTGGATTCCAGCTAAAATAATAGATGCAAAAATGGACAGAAAAGTTCTAAATTTGAGGTCTATTTGGGAAGATAATTCAGAGGACCCTTGGATGGGTCAAGGAGACACTCAGATAGTAGTCATTCTAAAATGTTAGCTTCTTACAAAATGATCACTCAGACCAGCATCAGACTTTTTCTTAGGATATTTGCCCATCTTTCTAGCATGTGTTTATTTAGAGTCTCAAGCAAGGTTGATCAGACAGTAAGGCAGAAAGTTTGTGCAGATACTCACCAAATCAACTATTCCAATGTTATTCCAGCCTTGCATTATTGGGAGAAAAGAGATGAACATGGGGATGACCCAGCAGCCTCCCAGCATTAGTGCGATACGCAGAGGGGTCATCTTATTCCTATAAACCAAAGGCTGGCAGCAGATGGCATAATACCTGGAGAGGCAGCAGAGCGGGCGTGGCCATGGACAAGGGAAGTGGGGTGGGAGTAAAGGAGCATAGGAGAAGAGAGAGAGAGAGACAGGGAGAGGGAATCAGAGAAGTGGAAATATGCAAAAGAGGGGGAGATGCGGAGGGGGAAGCAGACAATAAAAATAGGGAAGGAGAGAGAATAATAGGGGATAAAGGGGAACACAGACAGTAGAGGAAGGAAAAGAAAAGGAAGAGAGAACAGAAGAAAGAAAAAGTGATTATACTTCAATTAATATAAAAATACACTTCAGATAGTTTTGAAAAGTTACTTTCTGGAGTTGGCTCCCCATTCTTCTTCCATTCCCAGGGTAGCTGGACACACATGAGGGTCTTGTCCTTTTCAGCCATGATCCCAATGCTGCCTTCAAGCCTGGGTGTTTGGGAGCATTCATCTAGCCCTCTGGGCTGCAACATTAGGATACTTGTAGCTATTGGATTGCAAAATTTGAAGCAGCCCACACTTTTTTCTTGTCTCAGACTTTCTCCCTTCCTCTTGATCACCTGCCTGCACTGGCTGAGGAGGCACTCTGCAGCTATGCTCTTTAAGCTGTGGTCCAGTGACTCACCACTATCCTCTCTTCCCCATCCTGCATCAGACACGAGACATATCTGAGGAGGCCTCTTTAAAATACACACTTCTGAATCAGGCCACTTTAGAGTGATCTGGAGTATGCATTTTGAAGTGTAGGAGTCCCTGCTACCAGGTGGTAAGCAGATCCAGTTTCCTAGGGTAAGGCGCTGTCCTTCCTGGCCTCCTTAAATTGTGTGGGATCAAGAGACTGCTTTGGACCAATGAGTCATGATTAGAATTCAAGTGCATTACTTCTGGGACAGACTGTTCCATTGTTCCCATGATGCCAAGAGTGTGAAATTCCAAATATTCCCTGCTCCATCCATTTCTACCTGTTGTTTGAGCACAACTTCCTTGCTTATCAGCAGGATCTCCACCATGGGACTAACTTCTTTCCCCTTGTGAGTTAATATTCTGCTTGTAGTGCTTATTCTTCCCCCCCACCGGATAGCAATACAACCTTCCCCACAAACAGCTGAGTTTCTAACTCCTGGGCTGCTCCTTTGTGTTATTCCAGCCTTGGCTATCACCCTTTCTATGCCCAGGCATGGCATGGGATTTGACAAAAGGCAAAATTCTGTAGCAGGTCTATCAGCTATTAGTCTTCAAAAAGTAAAAAGAAAAAACTAAGTACAAAAATACAATCTAGCGACTAAGTTTCTTCTTTAAGACATTTATGCTATTTAAAAATAAGCCACCCCCTTACACCCCTAATTCTATGCAGTTCACTTTGTTAATTTTCTCCACCTCTTCTTTTCTTTTCTTAATTCAAAGCATAAGTAATATAACAATGGCTATATTCTCTGAAGAGGTGGTAGTAGGAAGGGTGAGAAGGGGGGAGTGAGAAGGGGAGGCCCAAGCTGGAACGTGAGAACTGAGAACCTCAGGAGCAGGAGAGAATACTCTTTCTCGTCCCTCCAAGGCTCAAAAGAATAGCTGATTACATGACACCAAACCCTCTGGTGTCTAGCAAGTCTCTGAGGTGTCCTGCTGTGCACCTGAGCATCAGAGCAAAAGACCAGAGAAGGGGAGAGGGGCTTGCTTAGGACCCCCCATTTTTCTCCCCTATAAAACTGACATGGTCACCAAATTTAATGAAAGATAACTCAGCAATGGAAAGACTTATGATCAGTTGGAATTCTGTTCAAACTCCTGATATACAAGAAAGGTGAACTATTACTGAGTGGCTAGTGTTTTTAAATAGTGATGTTAATAACCATCAGAGAGTAAGTTTAACATAGAGCTAATGACAGACTTAAAGCAGAAGAAAAGATACATTACCCCATTTAATTTTGCTACCTTCCTCATCTCCTGCCAAGGGGCAGGCTTTTTCCTTTTAATATCCTTCCTCATTTCTCTTGCCAATAATATCTGGAATTCATTGGGAATTTTACCTTTTCTTTTGTTGCATAATTGCTAGGGGGGGATAAAGGACTCTGACTTTTCCATCCAAGCAGTGACCCAATGAGACTATCTGCTGAGCCCGATATAGTGGTCAGCGATGCAGAGACAGGAAAGCTGGTAGTGGTCCCTTAATTCTAGCAGCAGCTTTCTTGCAAGTCTGGGGATTTGGTCTTGTTCCCTGAAACTTGATGTGTCAGTGTTCTTGATTCTTCATGTTCTCATTGTTTACTTGTTTCTTCAACTAAATAAGTCACCCCATATCTTTACAATAAATTTTATTTTATTTAAATTGGCATTATTCTTTAGTTATGTTTTCCCTACTCCCAAAATGATGTTGAAGTCTTATCCCTCACTACTCTGGAATGTGAGCTTATCAGGAAGTAGGATCCTTACAAAGGCAGTCAATTTTAAAATGTCATTAGGGTACACCCTAATCCAGTATGTCTGACTTTTTTTTTTTTTTTTAGAACCAGGGATTGAACCCAGGTCCTTGTACTTGCCAGACAAACACTTATTCTACTGAGCCATCTCCCCAGCTCCTGACATTTTCATAAAAGAGAAATTCAAAGTTCAAACAAGGAAGGACATTATAAAGATGGGAGCAGAAATCAATCAATGAAATTGAGACAAAATATTACAAAGAATTGGGGAATTTAAGACTTGCTTCTTCTCTTCTGAATAATAAAAATAGCCCCTTAGCCAATCTAACAAAAGAAAGGAAAAAATTACTCAAAAACAAATGAGAAGAGGAAAATCACAATGGATACTGATGAAATAAAATTATTATTAACAACTATTTCAGAAATGCACCAATAAATTGGAGAATTCAGATAAAAAATGGACAGATTTCTAGATACATATGAATTACCAAAATGAAACGAAGAAGATTTAAAACCCCAAATAGTCCAATAACAGGCAATGAAATTCAAGTAGCAATGAAAACCTAGCAACTCAGAAAAGTCCAGATAGATGCACTAATGAATTTTGCAAAAATTTCAGGGAAGATTTATCACCAGTACTTCTTAAGCTCTTTAATGAAATCAGATGGGAAAAGGATTCCCAAAATTATTCCTAGAAGCTTACAGTTAACTTGAATCCAAAGGGGGGAAAAAACTATAGCCTAACCTCTTTAACAAATACAGATGCAAAAATCCCCAACAAGATACTGGAAAACAGAATACAACAAATTGTCACAAAGGTCACACATCATGATCAAGTAGGCTTCATCCCAGAGAAAAGGATGTTCCGACATAAGTGAAATAAATCAGATGCACAGATTTAAATATAGCATGGTTTCCTCTTCTTCTTCTTCTTCTTCTTCTTCTTCTTCTTCTTCTTCTTCTTCTTCTTCTTCTTCTTCTTCTTCTCCTCCTCCTCCTCCTCCTCCTCCTCCTCC
>NW_004524616.1:3871097-3874948 GCF_000260255.1 Octodon degus
GTTCCAGGAAGGAAAATCTGTAGGGATGAGGAGACATGGAGAAGCTTCTTTCTGTCAGAAACCTGGAGGACATCAGATAGACCTTGCAGGAATCACAATGCCATTTGCAATCTGCAGATTTAGAGCTGACTATAGTGCTATTAGACGCTCTTCTATGCATTCATAAGAAAACTTGCAAGAAGAGAGTGTCAGCTTTCCAAGAAAGTGTCTCCCTGAGCTATAAACTAAAAGAAAATGGATAATTTGTTAAAAATGTCCTCTAAAGCCATCTCCGTGGGGGCTTCAACAAAGAGACTGCTGAAGTATATCTTATAACCTTGTGAAATGAACAATCAGTCAACTGGCACTGGTTAAATCCCACTGTTTCTTCCAAATGAAAAACTTCCTGGAAAGTATTCTCTGGCCCCAAAAGCAATGATTGGTCACCCATGTCTGTCCTGATTATTTTCACCATGCTTTATGGTGAACACTTTATGGCAACACTTCTCTGATTCTATGACATTTGCTCATTTTCTTCCCTGAGACCACAACTGTCATTTTTAGTACATCCACTATCCATCTACTAAGGGTACACCATGCAGCAGGAAGGACTGCATGAAGACATATCTAATTTTTTATAACAACTGGGCAAACAAGCTGTCAGCATCTTCATTTCAAACATAAGGAATCAGAGTCTCACAGAGCTTAACAACCCTCTTCCCCAAGATCATTCAACCAGGGTAAGCTATAACTGCTCTTAGAACATAACTTCTAAAAGATCTTACCTAATAATTCTGGTAATTCTGGTGCACTGCTAGACAACAGCAATTCCATCTAGGAAGAATAGGGAAAATTTACAGAGCCTGGGGAGATATTTGAGCTGAGGACACAGAAAAAAATCATATGTTAAAAAAGAATCTTTGAGATCCAATAATATTTGGAACTAACTAGGAAACTGCTGCAAGAATTCAGAAATAGAAAACAGAAAGGGGAGCATTTGAAGATATTTGTGGCAATATAGCTGCTATTTGGTATCCAGTTGATTGTGGCAGACAAGAAAGGGACGACCTCAAAGAAGCACATTTAACTGATCAAAAGATGACTAAGATATATTTCGATGTACTAAGTAAAAGAGGAAATTGATTTATGATGGAAATTTCTATTTTGAGCACATTGGGTATGAGAAAACAGATGGTTCAGGTAGGTATTTAATATCCAGGTGGAGATGGGGTTTTGAAGCCTAGTATAGAATAAAATCAAAAGAGAGACCAAGAGCAAAGGTACAGGTGAGCTATGAATGGAGATTTCCAGAGGAAACAGGAGAGATTCTCAAGGTTAGAAAGCTGAGAATCTACAGTAGGCTATTGGGAAGAAAGAAGAGAAGGCACCCACAGGAGCCAACTTATATTTATAAAGGAAAATAATAATATAATAATATTTGTGACTACCATTCCTCTAGTGAGCAGTAGGTGCCACCCATGGGTCTATGGTATTGTACGTATTCACTTATTCCTCATCAATCCCAAGGAACAGGAAGTATTCTATACAAAAATTTTAAAGATGAAATGAAACCTACAAAATTTAAGTAATGTTTCCAAAATCATCATTGATAAGTGGTACAACTGGGATTCAGTCTAGGGAGTCTAGCACTTCAGGCCCTATTCTTAACTCTTTTCCTTATCAAGAGTTCTAAGAAGACAAAGAAACTATGCCAAAGTCAGACCAAACAATCACGAGGCACATCCCAGAATGTGTTCTGCTTGGCCAAATGTGAATAGAGCAGCTCCCTTATTCCTGTGAGAGCACAGGAGTAGACAGCATGGGGCAGGTTCTCAAGTCGCTCGTGTTCTAGTGAGCGCAGTGATCAAGAGGAGTGGCTCTGTTTATCTTCAGTGCTCTCGTGGGTGGCAGCTGAGGTGGGAAAAAACTGAGGACAAGTCGGGAAAGCACTGAAAGGTGAAGCTGAGGACTTAGTCCATAAGTAACAAGGAGTCACTGAAAGGTCACTAGGGCTTTTCACACGCTATCTGCAGCAGACATGTCTAAGCCATGCCCCTCTCTCCTTCCTTGGCAGACAGCTGCAACATACACAGATCCAGGTACAGCATCACTTCCTCAGGAGCTTTCCTTGCAGAGAAAAAGGGATGCCTTGCCAGAGTTTGTGAGTTTTTCTTATTCTATGTCAATGATCAGCAATTTTACTCTAATTACCTATTTTCTGTCCCTGTATTTTCCAGTAGACTAAAGCTAAGTGATTCAGAGCTTGCTTTTTTTTTTTTTTTTTTGATAGTTTGCCACTGTATTTCCAGTCCCCAGAAGAGCTCCTAGCAATTAGTAGGCACTCCATAAATATTTGATGAAATGAATTTAAAACTAGCAGTTCATAGCCTCTGGCATGAAATTCAGCTTAACAAATATTCCTATTATGTTCAAAGCATGAACCTGTCAGCAAAGAGTGTGTGAGAAGAAAAAAAATGTTAATGTGCTTTCCTTGCAGAAATGCATTTGATCCTACTGGGAAAGCAAATGGAATTGCATGACACAAGTTCCCAATGATTGACACTTTTCATTTATGCATTACAAAATTGAGCTATACTCAAGGGACATCATTGAGAAATGCAGACACTTGTCTCCACCACAGGACAAAATATGCACCTTTGAGTCAGAAGCATGCTTTACAAATAAACTTATTTAAAAGAAAATCTGTGACTGAAGATACTGTCAGACACTTTTATAGATAAAGTACATCAAGTTTCTAAAATGCACAAAAGAAAGGTGACAATTCAGTTGGACATAAGAGAAAATCTTGCAGTGCTTGTGAAGCACAACACCCTCAACAAAGGGAGATAGATTTTTAAAGGAGATTATACTTGATTTCAAATAGGGAACAAAATGCAACACGTTCAAAGAGAGAGAATCAAAATGGTTAAATCTAACATTTTTTGCATGTGAGATCAGTGGAAGGATTTAGGGATATTTGACTTAATATCCAGGAGATCAGAAGATGACATTCCTTTGTCTGCTAGAGACTTCAAAGTCTCTGGAGAAGACTTTAGGCACCTTAGGCAACATGAGAGAAGCAGGAATATGTTCTTCTTGTCTGCCCAACACCCTATTTCCAGTGGGAATATAGCCAATCTTCCAGACCACATGGTTTTGACAGAGCTGACATCTCTACCAGGGTAGTGACTGATCAAGGAGTACAGATAAGGCTCAAACAAAGCCGAACTAAGTTCTTCCTTGAAAAATAGCATTTAGGCTTCCTTTTCTTTTAAAAAATATTTTAATTTAGTTCTTTATTTTATAGGGGAAAATTAAAATAACAAAAGTTTCAAAACAGGCTGGTAGGAGAGTAATGATAATGAATACACTGTGCACTGTTTCATAGTAGTTATTCAGAGTATAAGATATAGGCATAAAATATTGTCCAAAGAATAGTAGCACAAACCTTTCTTTTCAATGGGCTAAGAGAAACTGGTTGAATGAGTAAATATGATCCAAAGCTTATAATAGATATTGTGAATAGAGAAGAAACTATGCAACGAGGACTGGAAATCCCATTCAAGCCAGCTCTCCCCCTACTGGGAATTTTCCCGGAGGATCTGAAAACATCATATCATAGTGATACATGTGTGCCTATGTTTATAGCAACACAATTTGTGATAGCCAAATCTTGGAAACAACCAAGATGCCCATCACCTGAGGAATGGTTCAAAAAGATGCGGTATTTTTATACAATGGAGTATTACTCAGCTATAAAGACTGGAGCACTTATATTGAAGTGGATGCCACTTGAAGATATACTCATAAGTGAAATAAACCAGACCACTGTGTGGGGGAAAGGAAAAAAGAAGGAAGGAAAAAGGAAATAT
>NW_004524616.1:3875048-3875750 GCF_000260255.1 Octodon degus
TCTTCTTCTTCTTCTTCTTCTTCTTCTTCTTCTTCTTCTTCTTCTTCTTCTTCTTCTTCTTCTTCCTCTTCCTCTTCCGCTTCCTCTTCTTCTTTTTCTTCCTTTATTATTTTATATATATTTGGTACAGTGTCTCCCTATGCAGCTTAGACTCATAATGATCCCCCTGTTTACAGCCTCCCCAGTGCTGAGATTATAGGCGTGCAGCGCCACGGCCGATCTCAGTGGACAGCTCAGCTTGCCCAGGGGTGGGGCCGGTGCAGAATGTGGTGTTGGGGATCGAACCCTGGTCCCTGCACTTGCCTAAGCAGGCACTTAGTTCACTGAGCTAGCTTGCTGGCCCTACTGTGGTTTCTTCTAATTGAGAAGCCCAAATTATAAAATAAAAAACAAAATAAGGATATCTAGAGTAAGTAAGAAGACGGGTCTTTTTCAAATAGGGAGGGAGAGACAGAAATTAAGATGCATCAGGTATACTCACCAACTCCACACAAGGAATATAAATGTTATGTACTGCAAACATGTAGTAACAACACAAAAATACAAAATAATTTGGATGCAGAGGCTATGTGAAGATTGAAGATTGGAGTGATGAGGATATAACTCAAGAAATACCACAGGACTCCGCCCTACCTGCCCCACCCCTCCCGCCAAGTAGGAATTTCTGCCGACTTCCGGGAACCCCCAGACCCAGTCCTAGCC
>NW_004524616.1:3875896-3914393 GCF_000260255.1 Octodon degus
TTTTCCTTTTATGTGGATTCATGCCTTATGAATGGCTTCAGATTTGTGCATGGTTATTTTTCTTTTCTTCTTGAAGGACCCAGGTTGAGAACAAATCCAATAAGAAATCAGAGTTTAGAGACAGGCTATGGACAACAGAGGATAGTTATAAAGAGAGAAATGGACAGAAAGAGAAGGCAAAAGGGAGGCAAAAATAGAGTTAGAGAAATATAGACCAAAAGGAATTGTTCAAGTCTGTAGAGAGCCATGTCTAATGCCAGATTTTTCAGTTAAGTGAAACAATCAGGGTAATTTCTGTCACTTACTCTTGAAAAAAAAACCCATATTAATAGAGTAGACAATAAGGAAAATTACATCAGGCAATTCCTTGCCAGAGTGCAAGAAAAGTCTTCTTTAAAAGCTTATTTAAAGGAAAAATTCAAAATACACTCATATGATAAGTCCGCCTATTGTACGTAAAATGACTGAAGTTTATACAGGCTACTTTTTCCCAGTGGTTTTTTCAGGGCATGTAGTTATATAGGTGGCCAGGGAGAATTGGGGGCATTTTTATGTTGTACTTATAAACTGATGATATTTTTATTTTGTTCAAGTACTAGTGTCATGATTTTTCTTAAAACTGATGATTAGAAAAAAATATCACTAGCTAAGATCAAATGCAAATTTACAAACTGATGTGGTCCAACCAAGATCACTGTGTGACCATAAGAGATGGCAAGGGCTTCCCCAAAGAAAGAATCTGAGGATCTTGTAAAATACAAAAAGAAAACATGGGTCAAAAGTATTTTCTGATCTGTGGAGGACCACCAGGATGGCTCTCCTTGAAAAAAGAACATTTGGTTCCCTTTTGGCTAAACCTGGCCCTATTTCCGTATATTGATATACATAGCGTTGGCTGGGATATTTATTTATCACTTCAATTGGCTTTAAGCACTGCTAATAGGCCTAGCTGAGGTGCAGGTGTGAAGTCTTTAAGGCTGTGTGGTAGGTCACTGATGCTGCCTATAGCTCCAAACTAGTATGGAAGAAACAGGCAGTGGCCAAGAAAGAGGCCACGACAGCTCAGGGCATGAAGATCACACATCAGTACCAGGTCACCAACCCTTAAACAGGGGTACCTACTCAATCTGTGATATGCACATCACTCTGGGCACGTCTCTCTTACTCTGCATATTGCAGAGGTACTAGAAGGCCTGCTCCCTACCCCAGCTCACAGCACTCAGGTATTTTCTGCTAATCTCTCATTTATTCATTCCTGAGCCACTCCCTTCTTCACAAATTAACAAAACCTAGATTTGACTTGGCCCTGGGTCCAGGCCTTTGTTTTAATTAGCTATCATTCTAGCTAGACTTAGGACCCTGGTGGTTCCCTACAAATATGCCTTGGTGTCTTTATTTCTTGCTGTGGATAGCACTGGAAGTGGTAGAATGGAATTATTTATGGGAATTCCAGTACCTCTTCCCTGGGATTACAAATATGGAGTCCTCTGGAACGTGCTGCTGAACATTGCCTTTACTCTGACCTCACCCGGCACCACACTCAGAAAGTTCTCAATTAATCGAGGAATGTGCCACCCTAGAAAGACTTTCAGCTAAAAGAATATTGTGGATATACTTGCATTCAAGAAGGTTAAATGGGGGCCGGGGAAATGGCTCAGTAGGATAAACGTTTGACTGGCAAACGCAAGGATCTGAGTTCAATCCCCAGTTCCTCCAAAAAAAAAAAAAAAAGGTTAAATGCCAAGAAAGTGGAAACTGAAGTTTTAACATGTGGTTAGAAATTAGTAAAAGTGAAGCCTCCTCGCCCTAACCCAACTGACCCAATGTGCCAAGCACCATCTGCCTTTAAACCAGCCATTGGTGATTTGATGAAAATTCATTCATGTTCTTGATCTCTTTATGTCTTTCCATCCATGTCTGTCTCCCTCTGTCTCTCCCACCTTTCCTCCTGAATGCCCACATCTGCACATCTATATATACTCGTTTATTTACTTATTTTATAAAAGTAGGATTATACTTAACATTTAAGTCTGAAATTTGCTCTTGCTCACAAAGTACACCAGCAAAACCTGTCAATATATTCTATTTCTCACGATTTTTAGTGGTTTTATTACATTGTACTTTTAAAAATAGTGTTCTACTGTAGCTATTTATCTCTTTCATTCAAACAATTTCAAACATAAAAACATCAAATGTATTATCAAATTTTTAATGGAACTTTTGACGTATCAACCCATACTACTTGAAACATTTAATTATGGTTGTAAATTACTTTTAATGAGGTAATACACTTTCATTAATAGAATTCAATTCTCAAAGCATCAGAAAGCACAACGGACTGAAAATTGTGGTTGCAGAAACATTTGTATAACTATTAAAAGAATCATACATTTTGCTTCAGTCCAGTAGTTTATCATCTGGACAGAATTAGGCATCAAAGCAAGCATTCTGATTAGAGGGACATGACCCTATAGCAGTCATCCCAAAAGACACAGGCAGCTGTAGAAAGGACAACAGGGTACCTTGCCAAGAGTCACATGATGGGCAAGGACATCACACCTCACTGAGACACTTGCTCTGACATTTGGCCCAGCCTAGCCTTCCCTAATAATGAGGGCAGGAGGGACACAGCAAAAGCAAAAAAGAGAGGGCGAATAAAATTACACTCTTCCTTGGGCTCACATGTTGTCTTGCAATTTTCAGGATGGACCTTCCAACCTAGAGGGCATCTCTCTTTGACAGGGGACACTGGGAACAAGTGGAAAGTTTACAAGTCTCCTAAAGAGAAACAAAACCATTTGACACTATCTTACTTATGGTATTGAAGTTTTTGATGCCCATTATCCGAGAAAGAAACAACTTTTAGCAGTGCTGCTCACAAAATGAGTGTGTTAATTGCTCCATTTATTCAATACTGTTTGTCAAATATTGAAATATTTACATAGTTCCTGGTTAATTGTCAATATTCCCATTATAAATGCAAGTTCTGTGATGGCAAAGATTATCTTGTTCTTCATAGCCTTGAGCTTTCTCCCCACTGGGGTAGGAAGTCATTTAAGAGTACAGAATTTATTTGAGTCACAATTACACTGAATTTCCCTCAAAGAATAATGGGTCTGATAGAGTCAGAGAGGACTTCATCAAGGAAGAGAGAACTGCATTGAAATCTGCGAGACACACAGGAGAGCGACGCAGGAGCTTTCCAGCCAGAGGGAGTAACCAAGGCCCTGACTCAGAGCACTGGTAAAAGAGAAAGAAGACCAAGGCTCCTAGAACTTGGAAATGAGGCTGGGAAAGAGAATGAGGTAAAACAGGGGACACAGACAGGAAAAAGACAGTGAAAAGCTATGGACCAAGAGGTTTGGTCTTGTTCCTCAATGTGATGAACAGCCAGTGAGGGCTGTCCTTCAAAAGCAACAGGCTTAGAGTTGCATTTGTGAAAGATGACTATTTGGTCTTATGAGTGACCAGTAGATTGAAGAGGGATTAATTTGCATAGAGAAACTTTGAGGATGTTGCAATGATTTATGCAGTTGACAATATTAGTTTGGACCAGGATGGTAGAGATAGGGTGAAACAGATTAGGGTCTATTTAGAAAGGAAAATCAGTAAGATTTGATATTATTTAAATACAAGAGAAAAAAAAAACACATTAAGAAAATCTTTCTGGTTTCTAGATGATGTAGGTGCTGAAACAGTCACTCATTAAGGAGGTCCATGTCGGCTATGAAAGATCATGAGTGGTATGGATGACTGAAGACACTGAAGCTAACAATATCCACTAACACAAGCACTGTCCACTATGGGCCAGTGCTACACTTTAAATGGATTATGTAACTGCAGTCCTATAGAGTACCTGCTTTCTTTTCCATCTTTTTAGAGATAAGAAAACTGGTGCTCAGAGAAGCCTATTAACTACCATTCTCAGAGCTTACAATTGGCAGAGCTGAAATTTAAACTTAAATCTCTCCAATTCTAATGCAGACACTTTTAATGAGCAATCTGTACTGTTTGGTGACACCACAGGCCCATTCAGGGAAAATGCCATGGCTTCAAGACCAAAAGTGAACCTAAATAAGGACCTCTGGGACCAAATATTCCCAGAAACCGCCAGACCTTCTGAGTTTGCCACATGAGGGGTCCATATTTTCTGCTATTCTTTACTTCACACCTGTTCATTTTCTTTCCCTTGCTTTTGCTCAAACCTCAAAGTGACCTGTAGCTTCCTATTTTCAATCTTGTCTTCTGCCAGCTCCTGTGAGATTTTCAGTCTCACTGTTCATTTTAGCAATGGTCATAAGAAGGTTACCCGTTCAGATGTCAATGTAATTTCTACTTCCTAATAAAATGTGAACTATACTTCTTTTAAAAAGTCTTTCCTGCCTGGAAAATGTGAGGTCTTGAATTCAAAAACAACAAAAAAAAATTTTGATATAAGAAGTCACATTATTGTAAATAAGTTAAAGAACAACTTACAAACAATGCCATGGGGTAGATCCAGCTAGTGGCTACGAATTTGATTTTATCATTGCCTTTATTTCTAGCTATATAATAGAGTCTCATTCTATACACATGTGACCTGGGCACATTGGACTGTATGTTCTTGCCAGAGTGGGAAAGAAAGCACAATTTAAACAAAGTATACCATTACTCCCATCACTCTAATACATGAGCATATGTCCCTTGAGATATGAGATCTTCACACAACTGGTTTCAGTCCCCAAGCACCTCCTCCAATACAAATAATTCTCTAAGAAGACTAATTTTACCGTTTAAAAATAAGTATTTTAGTTATATTACAGCTTTTACTTCAGCTAATGATTTTTCCTAGTCCTCAGTGGAGGAAATAATAATCTATACCAGGACCTGAGAAAACTCACATCTGCGGGGCTGCTTAAAATACAGCACTTTCCCTTGGGAACTAAGTCCTAAGATACTGTAGTCAGAGCAGCATATGTTTCTGGAATCATCTTACTTTGAATTTTCACTCTGCTTTTATTACTCAACAAATCTGAGCATGAGTTGGGAAACGGAGAGCACTGATACAAGAGATAAATATACACCATCAGCAAATGAGGAGATGGAAATCATCAGGCTTCCTGAAGTCAAATATGAACAATCAGAACAAAATTATGCAACAGAGAGAAAAATGTCAAACCTAGGTTCAAAAACCAAACAATCATTGGAGATTGTATTATCATCTTTAATTCCCTGGAAGAGAGTCTCTAAAATCAAATTCCCACACCCAGACATCGTTGCACAGACATATTTAGTTAGAGGCCAGGTGCCATGTTTCTGTACCTGTCTTGCTGCTCACCAGACCAAAGTGACTCTAACCACTTAGCTTCACCATCCGCACAAAATTTAGAGCTCTATAGTAAATGTCATTGCTGATACTTGTCATCTAGACTGTCAGTTTCTTTCTGGCACATACTAGGTCTCACTAATCTCTAGACCTTAGAAAATGGTTAAAGGGATCCCTGTGCAAAGGCTGAGGACCAAGTGACGAGGTGAATTGCCAAAGTTGCCTCTCTGAGATTTGTTTTTTGTAATGAAAGACACGGCAATATCCATCTGCTTATTGCCTCCAGCCCTTAGCTTCACTGTGAACATTGTTCCATCCTTACCTATCCAGGGAAATGCAGCACAGGTGAAAAATTGACGCTGTTGTGAGCAGAACGTCTAGAGAAGTCCGGACAAGGCAAAACATCTCCCCATAAATCCAGATGTCTTGAACCAGCTCAATGGCTCCAAAAGGCATCACCAGCACTGAAACCAGCAGGTCAGCAAAGGCAAGAGATACAATGAAATAATTGGTCTTTATTTTCCTGTGAGTGAAAATACAGAAGGAAGGGAGACAAAAGGAAAAGGGAGGTAAAAGAAGAAGAGAAGAAATGGGAAAAGCGAGGCAAAGAAATAAGGGAAAAAGAGAGAGGAAAAGGGGAAAAATAGTGATACATTTAGTTTGTTCTGTGAGATTCATTTTCCCCTTCTGTAGCAAGGCTCAGGAGACACCCAGAGGTTGGACCAGTCTGACTTCTCCACTTTGTACCAGAAGCCCTTCTTCCCTCCCCATCAGGCACTCTGGACTACTATGAGCACACTTGGTTCTTTCTTGAGAGTCTTCTACACCAGTGTTCTCTCTTCCTACACTGGCTGTATCGCTTCCCATCCATATTTCAGTGCTAGACTGGTCACTCTCAGGGATCCCTCCCCAAATGCAGTCCTCACAAACTGCAGTCACCTTCCAACATTTTGTACCCATAGACTGGCTGCTGAATGCTGCATCCATATGACACTGGCCATCAGCTTCACTTGCATCATTATTACACTGATGTCCATCTTGCTGAGGGAGAACTCACACTGTGTGCCCTCTTTCATGGCCCAATGGCTCTCGATCCAGGCTGATGCTAGAATTACTTGGATTGTTGAATAAAAATGTTCCAGATTTCATTCCAGACCACTTAGTTTAGGAACTTTGTGTTATTTGCACACCCTTGAAAACAGCAGCCCCTTAAACACAGGATGTGGGCTGAGAATGTAACTCAGTGGTATATTGTTGTCCAACCACAGATTAGGCCTGGGGTTCAATTGACAACGATGCCAAAAACAAACACAAAAAAAAAACCACACAGGTTTCCCAGTTAAATTTATATTTAACAATGAATAACTGGAGTCTAAGGATGGTAACAACATTGCTTGGTACACACTGATACCACACAGTAGTATTTTTTAGAAGCACTTGAATTGTTTCTAATTGCGGCCAGGGTTGAAAGTGATGAAAAGTAAAGAGCAGAAGTAAAGAGCAGAAGACTCAGGTTTAGTTCTGGGTCAGTCGCTGGTCAGTCCTTCTTTTCTGGAATCATGGATAGAATATGGAGGTTACAGATTAGAGATGTTCTCAATAACTACATATATAGTGATCACAACTATTTAAACCAATCAAATAAGACTTAGGAAAAAGGACAGGGTGGAAATACACCAAAGTGCTTATGCTGGTTATGGCAGAGTTATAGGATTATGTGTGATACTTCATCCTGCTTCTATGTTTCAAAAAAATTTTCCTGAATATTTCCTTCTTAATTAAAAATTACAAGGTTACTATTCAGGCCTGACTCTCCAGGGGTGGGCCCAGAACTCCACCTCCACTTCCTATATCCTTTCCCCTATTGCTCACCTGAGCTGCCTATCCCTGCACACAGCCACCATCACCAGCAGGTTGCCCAGGATGGCCATCAGGATGACTGCTGAGAGAAACATGAGCAGCACGACCTTCTCCACTGACCCAAAGCCCTCCTTGGAACTGGAAGACACAGATACACAAAAAAACAGAGAATTTTAGAAGACTCCAGAACATGGGAAAGAGAACTCATTTTATCTTTCTTGAAGCAGAGAAAGGTAACTTCAACACTGACAACTTCAACGTGTGTCATGTACCTAACATATTCCATGGTCTGTACCCTTCATCTGACAAGTTCTTCTGTTTAACTCCTGTATCATGAGAACATGAGAACAAAGGCACAAGCCCACTGGCCTGAGTTATTCTCCATCGGACAATGTACTCAGCAATGTATTTGGTTTATTCTTCTTTTGTGTACCAATCAACTAGGTTATACATTGTGTGGAGTAAGGATCTCTGCTCTTCCATTTCTGTATATTCAATGTGTCACTCACATATTATCAGATGAAAGAACAATAGTATTGGATGAATCAATTATAGTACTATCACTAGGGTCTTCTTGAGTACACGGGCATCCTTGTTTTTAGTATCTCATTGCAGCCCATGCAGAAGTTCCTGCTTATGGGGAGGCTGCCCCAGGGAGTGATTATACTTAAAGCTTGCTCTTGGCTCTCTTCTATCAGTTCACCTAGACACACTGATCCTAGATTCTGTGATGCCCACAGAAGAGACAGCAGCCAGTCAGTAAGCGCAGATACTTTTTCTACTGCCCCCTGAGTTAGGTCCAGGCTTTGGTCTACTACAAAATTTTGTCCATTAGGTAGGCGCTGAAGACAAAGTCACAGTTGGAATCAGGAATCAACCTTGCTGTAGTTGTATAATGAAAAGGTTCCTCCACTATGCTGACAGATGTTTCTATATATTTATTGATTGAAACTTTTAGAGCTGGGATACAGATTGAAAGAAAAGACGTCCATCTAAATCACCCTTTCACACATAAATTCCAACCATCAAGAATTCAAATGCTGGACAAGGAACACTTGATTCAATGTGGGAAAAGACTTCAATAACAACATGATGTACCCACTGATTTAAGACCATGTAAATTGGGATGAAACGTTTATAAAAGAGGTGACAATGGTTCTTCTCTTTGTACTTCTTAAAGACTGCCTCAGAGCTCCCTGAAATGTGTTCCCTCCTCAGGGCTCTGTATTTGATGTTTTTTCCTGGAATGCTTCTTGAATGACTGTCTACTTATTGTCATTTAGGTCAGACTAAATTCAACTCTTATTTAATGTGTCACAGACAACAAACATTTTTCTTTTTCTTTCAAGCATTTATTGTTCTCTCAAACAATTTCTGTTATTTATTATGTCTGTATATCATTCCATAGTCTGATCTGGTTCTCTTTTCCTTCACAATTCCAAATGCTCAACACAATGTCTAGTCTGTAGTATGTCATATATATATATATTAAGAATTCAATTTGCTAGGTGAGTGAAAGACATGTGTTGACAATGATAAGGTTTATTCTTCCATTTCTTTTAAAATATAGAGGAGACTTTACTTATAGAAATAAATTCCCAAGGCTAAAACTAAAGCTATTTTTGAGTAATTTAAAGGGACATCATTTGAACTAAGAATAGTTTTGCACATTCATTCATTCACTCAACAACATTTTCTAAGTACTACACCTACTCTGCAAGGCATTGTATGTTCCAGGGAAATAGCAATAAGCAGAGCAGAGACCAGACAATGAACAGACACATCACAAAATATGCACTGTCAGTTGACAAGTACATTCTATGGCAAAAGAATCTGGAGGATTAAAGAAGCTGGGAATGCCAGTTAGGGCTAGAAATTGACTATTGTGTCATGGTTGTCAGAGAAGGCTTAATAGGAAAGTTGTTACACCTTCAGGTACACAGACTGTGTGATGAAGCAGGACCAGTGAGTAGCTGTGGACAGTGACTGCCAACCTCAGAAACATACTAAATTCTTTCCAGGAGTTTTATAAAGAGCTGAAAATAGGCTGCAACTTCAGACCAATTACAAATTCAGATGTACTGTAATTGGTCTTGTTTTCAGACTGACTGTCAGAAGTTTTTAAAACTGTCAAGTGATTCTGGTATGCCACTGAGGTTGAAAGTCACTGTTAAAGGGAGTCAAGATTTATTCGTAGATGATAAGAACTTTCTAACAACCAAACATGATCTGGAGCAGCATCTTGGTATTGTTTTGAGCTCCCTGGCACAGAAATGTTTATGAACAACTAAATCCAATGAGATATGACTTTGTACTCATTAGGATGGCTATAGTAAAAACAAAACATAAAATGCAACAAAGACTAGCAACTGTTGGTAAGAATGTGGGGGAAATTGGAATCACTGTCCATTGCTGACAGCAATAGAGAAATTAGTGAGGTCCTGGGTTTGATTCCCAGCAACCCTCCACCACCACCACCAAAAGAAAGATAAAAACAGAATGACCTTATGATCTAGCAACTCAATCCTAGTTCTACAGCCAAAAACAAAAACAAAAAAAATCAACCAACCAAACAAACAAAAGAAAACAAAAACACAAAGACCCTCAAAAAACAAAACAAAACAAAAAAAAAAAATGAGAGCAGGGATACAAACAAATGCCTGTATAACATGCATCATTAGTCATAAGAGTCCAAAGATGGAAATGCCACTAACAGATAGTTAAATATACATATACATATATATATAATATAAATATATATATATGTAATGATTACCTTGCCAATAAAAAGGTTTGTTGAGTGTCATAACTAGGATGAACCCTGAAAATAACATTATGCTAAGTGAAATAAACCAGGAACAAGTATTATATGATTCCAATTAGTTGAGAATCCAAGTATAAGGCCAATTCATAGGGAAAGAAAATAAGATAATAGCTTTCAGGGCCTGAGGAGAAAGTGAATGGGGAATTATTATTTAATAGTGTAGAGTTTCTGTTTTGGATGATGGAAAAATTCTAGAAATGGGTAGTGGTAATAATAACTTTACACCACTGTAAACATACTTAACATCACTGATGTGTACACTTAAAGCACTCATTTTATTTATTTATTTATTTGTATTTTAGGGAAGGGTCTACAGGTATTCAGGGTCTCACTACTAGATCAGACTTGTAGCAATCTGCCTGTTTACAGCCTCCCAAGAACTGGGATAACAGTTGTGCACCACCATGTCCCATCTCAATTGCCATCTCAGCTCACCCCTGGGGGAGGGGTCAGCATGGCAAGCCTGAGTATCGAACCCCTGGCACCTGCACCTGCTTGCAGGCACTTTAATCCACTGATTAAAGTGAGCTATTTGTCTGGCCCCTTATTTTATATATTGGTGTAAACTTCATGATAATAATATTTTATCATAGCAAGAACACAGGAACAATCATTTATCAGGATATTATATGGAGCTCTTATATTAGGGGCAGGAAATCTCAGGTCCTTGTCTAAGATTGGAGATTTGAATATTTATTTAGAACATGGTCTTCCCATCAAGCATATTCTCACCATTAGAAGCATCTCCTGTGTTGAGTGAGCTTGTCTGTGATGAAGAACTCTGGCTCAGAGGACACATATTTCAAATCAATTGGGACCTCAGGGTCAGAAAGCCCTGGGTCCAGTGTTATGGGTCACTTGTGGTATGTCCATTAGGAGCTAGAAATAGCTACACTTTAAACCGTGAGTGACAAGCAAACTGCAACCACTGGAGGAGCTTTTGTAATTAAGCAGAACTGTCCATTGAACAAAATGTAAGTCCGGTAATGACAATTAAACTACATTAAAGACCACTTCTGTGAAATCCATGTGAAATCCTTGGTTCCTGACACCTCCAGAAATACTGTAAAATACTATGAAATGGTCCTGGTTTGGCAAAAAAAGCTATCCACTAAACTCAATAAATTCTCTGGAACATATTTTATGAGAAGTTTTAATATTGCTTTTTTTGTGATCCTTCGATCTATAATAAATTCCACAAACTTGCTGGCTGTTTGTCATTTTTTTCTGTTCTTAATGAGAAAAAAACATAACAGGTTATTTACATAAAACTAGGCTATAAGACCAAAGTATGACATGACTAAGTAACTCCAATGTCAAAAGCTCACATGCACACATACACATAGAGGTGCATGTACACGCACTTTATCTGGAGTCAAATTTATGTTCTCTCTGTTTTTGCACTGGCTTTGTCAACAAGCTGTACAACCTCAAGCAAGTCACTTCTCTGTCTTTTGAAAGAAGTCACCTTTATTTGTCTAATTTTGCCCAGTGCAGTTTTTGCTGTGACAGTGCACATTAGTTTTATAACTATATCATATATGTACTTTTTACATTACCTTTAAAACCTGCCGTGATTGCTGATATATTTGCATTTGCAGTATGACTCACATAAATCATTTTTCTTTTGTTTTTTCCTTCTCTCCACCTTCCCATTTCTTTTTACTTGTGATGCTGTGGATCAAACCCGGAGTCAGGCACATGCTAGTTAACTGTTCTGTTGCTAAGCTGCAATCTCTTATGCTCCCGTATATTCATTTTAAAATTTTAATATAGTACAAGTAGATGTTAATAAAGAAAATCTAAGGGCCTGTCAAATAGCTCAGTGGACTGAAGTGTCTGCTTAGGCAAAGCACAGTGGCAGGGGTTCAATTCCTGGTATGCTGTACTAGCCCCACCCCTGGTGCGCTGAGAGGGCGATTGAGACTGGGAGTGGTGGCACCTGCCTGTAATCCCAGCTCTTGGGAGGCTGAACACAGGTGGATCACTACAAGTCCAATCTGCATAGTGAGACCCTGTAGACCCTTACTAAAATACAAAAAGAAAAAGAAAGAAAAAATAAAAAGACTCCCCTTTAAAAAAAACAAAAAGAAACAAAATTTCATATGATTAGAGAATGATTGTTAATATACTATATATCATAGTCCTAAACAGAAGAATAAAACTTATTCCTATAGAATTATTCTATAATAAGTATTATAAAAGTTTTGCTTCAGATTTACTAGTAAGCATTAGTACATGCTTACATGAAGGGCTTGGTTAAAACAGATTACAGGCCCTGCTCATACAATATTTCTAATTCAGAGTGTGTGAAGTGGAGCCCCAGTGCTGATGCTGCTGGTCTAAGGATTAAGCTTTGAGAACTGCTGCTCCTGACCTTAGATTCTTCCTACCTCAATTTTCATTCTTCCAATTGCAGTAAAAGTTTTGGCTCCTCAGTTTGGAGCTTTCGCTTAGAAGTGTGTACCTACTAACATATTTACTGATTACCTCCCATAGAGAAGTAATACACTGAAAAGCTGTATTGATGTTATTTTATTTCACATTCAGATGATTGTGTTATCTGACATCAAGAAGCTCCATTTTTAGTGAAGAGTCTGGCATGCAGGGTGGTTAAGAGACACAATATCCTCTGACTATGACGTGGGGGAGCTGGGATTTAAACCCACACATTCTGATTCCAAGTCCAGTGCTATTTCCATTAACTTTTAAACATGCTAATTTGGAAGTGAACAAATTTCCTTTCTTAAAAAAGACATGTACATATTTTACTTTTTGTCTAGAACCTTAACATCCAAAATGTTGATGATGACAGCTTAATATGCCTTGTGAAAACATGCTGGCTGTGGAAAATGGTAGAGGAAAAAAAAGAAAATAAGTCCTATGGAATGGAAATTATGCAAAATGGAATTTCTATGTAGGTTTTTTTTTAGAGTAGAACTTATTTATTGGGGGACAGAAAGCTTCTGTCCAAGAAAGGATGGAAGGGGAACCCAAGCAGGTTGTCCCCCTCTATGCAGTTTTTAAAGAAATCTTTTTTCATTGGTTTTAGGACCCTAGAGACAAGGAGAAAGGGTAGTGTGGTAGTTTGTGCATGGCTGATGAAGGTTAGGTAATTTTGAACTGTAAGCGTGTGGACTAAAATTCCTGTAACATGTTCTTAATAATACTTGAAGACCCAAAGATCACACATACTGAACATGAGAAAAACTTCAAAGCCCAAAGAGGACTGTTGGGATGATAGAACCTAATGGAGTTTTTTTAAAAAAGTACAAAAGCTATCAGGATCAAAGACACTGTTCTCTGAGGCCATGCCTCAATGTAAAGCCATACCAAAACATGCAAAAGGTGACATATACATTTGCGAAGATCCTTATTGCTGAATATTACATTAACTACCACAGATTTCATTCTTCTTAGGTATCAAATGCAAAAGAGTAGACCTTAGAGATGGAACTCACTTTAATAAAACTCATTCTTCCAAAATTGAAGCTGAGCTAACAGTTTCAGAAATAGGTTTTGAGTTTGTTGATCTGTTTCTGACTTATTCTGCAAATATTTCTTTATACACATCCCTAGGAACATGCCCACCAAGTACAGAAATATCTTCTTTGGTAGGAAAACTCGTGCATATTTGGCTGATCATTTCCTCAAAATTATTCCTGAAAAAGTATGAAAAGATTCAGTGCAAGCCAAGATGTGGGCCACATACATAGATTGACTATGGCCAATTATTATTATTAATTAATTAATTTGGTATAGAGTCTTGCTATGTAGCTCAGACTCATAGTAATCCTCCTGTTTCAGCCTCCCTAGTTCTGGGATTATAGACGTGCACCACCATGCCTGGTTTCAGTGGCTGGCTCCATGTGGGGCCAGCACAGCACGTGATTCCAGGGATTGAACTCAGGTCCTTGTGATTGCCAGGCAGGTGCTTAGACAGCTGAGCTATCTCCCTATTGCCCTATGGCCAATCGTTTACCCAAAGATTAGCAGTCAAGGAAAAGCATAATTTCCCATACTCTGATAACAAACTACTTCCTTTTCCTCTGCTGTAGTTGGTCTGTCACTGGACCTAACTACCAATGTATCCAACTTTGCATATTTATCTGGGACCTTGGATTACAAAGTGTTAGTATCTTTCCTTACCCACTGCCTTTAACTATACAAAAAAATATCCTATGTACAGAAAAGAGAAGAAACAGCTTCATGCTACTTTGCTCCAAGACTAACCAAACAATGGCCAGCAGGCCCAACTCAGCCCACTGCATTTTGTAAATAAAGTTTCTCGGGAACACAGCCTTACTGAGTCATTTATGTATTTTTTTATGGATGTTTTCACACTGTGCAGACAGGGTTGAGTAATTACAATGGGAACTGTATGGTCAGCTAAGTCAAAACTATTTGGTCTTTGGAGCTCTATGGAAAAAGAAAACCTCTGATGATTTCTGCTTTTTCGGAACCAGACATAAGCTTGATCTAAAGAAGTATGATGAAGAGAAGCCCACCAAGAGGAACCTAGTTGACAGGGAGTCCTTTACTCCTCTAGATTTTCTCCTACAGTGGGCAGCAACACCACCCCTGTGGTCAAGTCAGAAATGAATCTTACTCAGCTTTTTCTTCTTCACCATAGATACGATCTACTCTGGGTATCTCTTAACATTCTTTTACTTCTGTCCACTTTTCTGTGAATAACCCAAGAGGCCCATCAGACAGCTTAAATTAACACATCCAAGACTGAGCTCTTGCCTTCACTTACCTCAAACCTATTTCCCATCTCAATAAGTGATAAATTTGTTTTCCTAGTTACTCAGGCCAAAAATCTGGAGTCTGTATCTCCTCTTCTTTCTTCTCTCACATGTCTCAGCAAATCTTTTTCACCCTGCTGTCCAAATGATTCTCAACTGTGACCTTTTACCAGTTTCCCCATGTTCTCTTTCTGGGTCCCCATGCATTGTGCTTCACCTGGATGATTCTTAAGGCCTCCCAAATGAGGTTCCTGCTTCCATTGCTTTACACATATAATCTACTGGCCAAAACAAGCTTTGTAAAGTATTTGGGTAGGAGTATACCATTGCTGCTCTTCCTGCCTCTGAAGTGGCTTTTCATTGCATGAGAGAAGTAGCCAGATCTCTTACTGTGGCCTAAATTATCTTCCAAAGCTGACTGTTGGCTCCCTCTATGATGTCCTCTCTTACACTCCCTCCATGACCCATGCTGCTCTAGCTACACAGCACCCAGGCTTCTTCATTGTGCCCAGCATGAGCCAGCAGTGTTTTCACCACTAGATCTTTAATCTGTTGCTCCCCATCCAAATCTCTCTACTGGAATCTCTCTGTCTCATGAAACTCAAACAACTCTCCCCTCAGTTCATCCAGACCTGTGTTCAGATTCACTTCTGGAGGAAATGCTCATGCCTATGCATACTTAAAATAGAACCTCCCTCACTCTCTGTCTCACTTACTCTTCTCTCCTTGTTGGGAAAAATACCTGACACCCAAAATGAAGGAAGGAAAGGTTTATTTAGCTCACAGTTAGTGGAGGTTTCAGTCCATACTTGGCTGGCTCCAAGGCAGAGCGGCACATGGCAGAGGGCAGCAGTTCATGGCAGTAGGAAATAGCAAAAAGACAAGGGGAAGCAGCAGCTTAAGTGGCCTGCCAGCCTCTCTCCCCTCATTACATTGTAATGCAGTTTACCCACCCCAGGGCAGGGGTAGCACTCATACCCATAATCCCTACATTGGGTTATGAATTAATCACAAACTAGAAGCTGCCCCATCAAGTACATGAGGTTTTGGAGGGACACCTAGATACAAACCATAGCACTCTCCATTCCATGTTCAGCCTTATTGACTTTCATAGCTGTCATCTAGAACACCCCACTCCTCACAGACATCAGAATGTCTTCCATGTGAGGTTACTAAAAGCATGAACTTTTATGTTTACTGATGCATCTCTAGCACCTCAAAAAGTAATTGGTGCATTTTAGTGCTGAAAAGGTATTTGTGGAATGAATGAATCAATGAATGAATGAATGAATGAATGAATGAATGAATGAATGAGCTACCTCTTAACTCAGGACTGAAGCCAAAATGTATGTGTTTTCCTATGGAAAAGAATTCTAATTTCTCTCCCTTGCTCAAAAGCCTATAATGTCTTTCCATTGTGAATTTGGTACAATATCAAATCTTCACTTGTTTAACTGACCCCTGGTTAGCTCTCCAGATTTACATCTGCCATTGCTCTACAACCCACTCTATCATAGAGCAGCACCCAAATTCCCAGTCGGGGAGATAGCACACACTTGTCAACTCCATCCTTTTTTGTCCTCCTTTAAGTAGGAAGTTCCACATGTCCTTTGGTCCACAAATGTCGTCTTTTCCAAGAAAATATGTCTGAGCCCAGTCCATTCTCTTCCTATATGATTCTAAAGCACCTATAATTAAATATCTTTGCTTTTCTAACACTACATTTAATTATTCACTTTAAGTTATGGACCCCAGCTACACTGTACTCATTTAGCTATCACCAGTGCCTAGTATCAAATATATTTTAGACAAGAGAAAAGATGGTTAGATCTTAACTGAAAGAAGCTTGAGAGCTGGCCAAATAGCTCAGTGGATTAAAGCACCTGCAAGCAGGCGCAGGGGTTGGGGGTTCAATCCCTGGGCCTGCCATGCTGGCCCTCCCCCTGGGACATGCTGAGGTGGCAATTGAGACTGGGCACGGTGGCGCATGCCTGTAATCCCAGCTCTTGGGAGGCTAAAAACAGGCAGATCACCCTGTAGACCCTTCCCTATAATATAGAAAAAATAAATAAATAAATAAAGAAGTTTGAACTCTAATAATCAACCTAAAGATCTTTTTCTTTTTTTTTCAACTGTCATAAATGGCAAATGCCTATAATCCCAGCTACTCAGGAGGTTGAAACAGGAGAACCAAAATTTCAAAGCCAGCAGGGACAATTCGGTGAGATTATTCTCAAAATAAAAATAGGAAGAGAAATGCTTCAGGATGCAGCTCAGTATGAGGCTCGGGGTTCAATACCCAGTAACACCACACACACACACACACACACACACACACACACACTCCTTTTTCTCTAACTCAATGGTACTAATTCGGTTCTGTGCTTAAACTATTCCCTCAGTCAGGTGCATTACTGGCACCAGTCATTTCTTTGAGTTACAGCATATGGTTATTAACATCATATATCGTCATCTAAAGAGTTAAGTAATTTAGCCAGAGGCTACCAGAGAACTTCCCCAGTCATATTTTGAAAGCTAACAATACTTCAACATCTATTTTTTTTTGTCACCTGGATACTGAAGTTGCTCGAGAATTAAGGAAATACATGCTGGGTGCCTGCCCATTAGCTCAGTTGTTTAAGTGCCTGCTTAAACAAAGCAGTGAGGCTCAGGATGCTGCGGTTCGATCACCAGATCCTCAAGCTAAACCAGACCTGCCCTGAAAGCATCCTGACGACACACATAAAAAAGGAAATATATGCATAAAACTTAGAATAAATCCAGGATGTAGTCAATATTCTATGAGTGCTAGCTACTCTTTTTCATCTTTTCTGTTCATTTTAAATATATACAAATTACATTCACACTTGTCCTGGCCATCTAGCTCACAGTAAAGCAAAGAGCTCAGCCTGGTCAATGGCTTATCATTATGACAGAATGTTGTCATTTGGCTAGGGGATGCTGAAATGACAAGTATAAATAGCATCCACAGCAAGGAGACTGTGAATAAGAGTCTATTGGAGCTTTTCCAGAATAACTGGTAGAAAAGCAAATATGATGGAGCAGATGAGAAAAAGATGCACTGCAAGTTCCTAGGAAGGAGGTCGAGTTAAGAAGGTGACTTAGCTGTGCAAGGGGTAAGAATCTGGGGGTGCACGGAGCTGCCATAAGCACAAGAGAAGTCAAGATTGCCCAACATCTCGACAGGGCTCAAGAATGTTTAAAGGAGTCTCTGCGCTCCAGCCGACGCCCATCCATTGCATTCATTCACTGCTCCATGCTCATCAACCACACACTCCACGAGGGAAGGAAGGGGAGGAACAGGGATGAAGAGAGGTGGCTGAGGAATTAAGGAGTTTTGCCTTAGGACCAAAACATTGAAATTCTACCTGGATCAGACCCTTTCCTCACTTCTGCTCTTCTACCATGTTATTAGGTTTCTCTAAAGCTTAAGTCAGACTCAAACAAACCAGGCTCATTTAAAAAGGCCTGCTGCAGTTTTACTACCAAAAAAACCTATGTATGATACTATGTCCAAATAATGACTGTGCCAAATGTCAAAAGAACCTTAAAAATGTTTATGCTTAAAAAATGTTACCTCTAAGAATTTACACTGTATCCTAAATAAATTATTAGATCTGTTCACAAAGATTTTTGTGTATTATTATAAGTGTTGTTTCTAAGTGAGAAAATTAGAAGCAACCTAATTGTCTGAGCTGGGATATTTGTTATATAAACAGTGTATAACACCATTAAAATCCAGGTTTGAAAAGAATATTTGATGACAAGAAAGTTTTCATAAATATAGCCCAATGCTAAACATAGGTTTGAAACAGTAAACAGTAAGCTCTGTTTTCTATAAAACTGTATATTTACATTGATTGAGGGAAAAGACCTCCTGAGACTTTAAGGTTATGGTCCTTTTGCTAAAACCACAAAAATACTGGGGAGAGTGAATGATTATCTTTGTCCTTGATACCAAGAAGATAAATAAGATTTGTATATCTGAATTATCAGTGACTTTCATTATGGGTTGTTTAAATTTTAAATATTATTTTTATTTTTTATTTTTTTCTTCACATTCTGTAGGGATTTAAAGTTTAACATACCAACACTTGATGGAAAATATCTGTTTCATGTTATGTCTAAAATGTTTGATAGATAGTGAAGTGAAGCTCAACTGCCTAAGTTTAGAGTAATAATATCATTAAGCTTCTCTTATGGAGGGTTAACAACTTGAGTTTGCAAACCAAAAATTAGAGAAAAAGAAGGGCTGCAAGGACAGCCAACATTTTGGCCCTAGCCTTTCAAGATCAGTGAGGACTCAGGACATAAGAGAACCTGTAGTGTAACATCATGTAACTCAGTTGTGTCTCAAATTTTCTGATCAAGGAGATTATAGGGCCACAAAGGAAAGTGATAGATGATGTAGAATGTGCCTAAGGAGAGTCACATGGAGAGAAAACATTCTCTCAGGCTTTCACAGAGAGTGAATTGGTCAAGCAATGGCTGTGACTCATCCACATGGCTGACACTGACCAAGGATATACAAAGTGTGGTACAGGGTTTCAGGATAAATCCTGAGGGGATTTGATTGATCTTGTCAGATACAAAAGTTACATTTCTTGTTATATAGGTCTTGCTATATCTTGGTCTTAACCATCCAGCAGAAAAGTATAAAAACAAGGTATAAAAAGTAAAGCCATACTAATAAGCTGAGCTGTAAAAGGCTCAGGTCAACAACTTCTGACATTGCTGGTCCTATGGATAGCCCACTACTATTATGGACTGCTGAACTATATTAAGGCTGCAAACAGAAGTTCTTCACATGAGAAAATTAACTGACCTAAACTCAGAAGTAGCTAACCAAGGCAAGAAACAGGTTTGAAGACCTAAACTTTCAGAAAGTGGTTGTTTGGAGATTTCAAGAACAGTCAGAAGGAACCACACACTTCCTTTCTGCTCCCAAAGAGAGAGACCATGAAGACATAAAAGCCTAGAGTCAAGCTTGACAGGGATGCACCAGAGCCTCCCAGCTTGGAGGGAGCAGGTAGAGAGGACCAGTGAGGGCTGGAGAACGAATCACCTCTAGCTTGATTCCAAATAAAAAAAGTCCGCAGAGTGTCTGAAAATTAAATGTCTTCTTGGATCCACTTTTAAGGGTTAATAGAAAATTGAACCAATTCAGAGACACGGAAGTCTGCAGCATCCAATGTTGAGGAATAAATTCCAAATGCAACCTGATACACATATGTGATATACATACAAGGGTGTGAATGTATGTAACACATGTAGGTATATAGACTTACATATATGCAGATGCATATGTACAGGTAAATCATATATGGAATGTAATCTTTGTATACACAATAGCACACTTATACTACAGAAAACCCATGTATTAAAATGATATTCAACCAATTTAGTTACTTCTGGGTGATGCTTTCCTGGGACACTTTTTTATTTGTTTGTTTGTATTTTAAGGAAGGGTCTACATGGTGTTCAGGGTCTCACTTCAGATCAGACTCATAGTGATCACCTATTTATAGCCTCCCAAGAGCTGGGATCACAGGCGAGCACCACCATGCCCAGTCTCAATTGCCATCTTAGCATGCCCTGGGGGCAGGGCTGGCACAGTAGGCCTGGGAATTGAACCCCTGGCCACTGTGTTTGCTTGCAGGTGCTTTAATCCTCTGAGCTATTTGGCTAGCCCTTCCTACAACACTTTGGAAATTACTTCTTTATAACTTCACATAATTTTCACATAAAATATCTATTACATTCCCAATAAAAAGTTATTTTTGCAAATAACATTGCAAAAAGTTATTGCAAATAACTTCTCAATATTTGCAAATAACAATGCTTATATCTAGCTTTGTTCACAAAAAATGTCTTGATAAGTCTGTTAAACATGCAAGTAATGTTTTCCCACCAGTTATTATCTTACTAATTGACACTTGATATTAAAATGTTCTTAACTGCAAATGTAGCTATAAAGTATGAAGTTTAAAGGAACAAATTCTCAGTTTCTGCTCATCCACCTGGAGCTGCTCTAAGGAAAAAATAACTTTAATAATTTTAAAAAACTGCGTGTGGGCATTTTAGAGTTCACAACTTCTAATAGTCATCCTGAATGTGACCTCTTCACGAAAAGAGCATAACTAGTATTAGTCCAAACAACCATCGTTCTTAACTCATTTCTTACAAATTTGCTTCTTACAAAGAACTTTCATTCTTTTTTTAATTTGTTATTAATTTTAATGAGAAAGAAATAGCAATGAGACAATTTCAAAACAGGTTAGTAGGACAGTTACAATAATGAATACATTGCATCTTGTTGTCTTCGTAGTAGTTATTCACAGCACACGATGCAGACACGATATCTTGTATAAACAATATTAGTACAAATCCTTCTTCTCATTGAACTAAGAAAAAGTAGCTGTATAGCACTTTGGGCCTGTTCTCCACACAAAAGCCAGAGCTGAATCTCTGACAGCTAACACAGACCACATGGGTCTCCCGCTCAAGATTCTCCAGTGGCCTCTTAGGTTGTGAAGAGCACCCTCCGTTCTTGCCAGGGCCTCTACAGGCATGCAGGGTCTGGCTTCAGCTGCCCCTTTGCCCTCCACCTCCCCTTACATGCCTACAGCAGTTAAAACCCACCTCTGTACTTCTCCAGTGTGTTACTCTGGCCTTTGCCCACATTACATTTTCTTCCCAGAGTATCTACTAGTGTTCAGCGTTCTGCTCACCATTGCTCAGTACGCTTCCTGGAGCATTCACCACCGCTTCTGCTCAAAGGTAGCCTTACCAAGGCGAGTTTTCCAACCACCTGAACTAATATGCCATCCTTCACTATTCTTAGATTCACCATGCTGTCAGTTTTTCTCATGGCATTTATCTTACATGTAGTTTATTCCCTTGTTTTTAGTGTCCCCTTGGAATAAATTTTACATGCCCCCTTCCAATAGGTTACATGTGCTCTGAGAGCAGAGGATTTGTTTGCACACAGCACATATGTAACAGTAACGGGTGCTGTTATAGACTATCATGGAAATATGATTGATCAGCTGCTAGAATAATAAAGGCCATTGAGCCATTTTAATCAAAGTCCTGCTTTCAGATACTTCAGTCACCTATTTACAAATGAAGCACTGTCTTTTCCATAGCAGTTTATGACTATAACATCCAACAGAGGCCATAATAAGCCTGTCTTCTCTAATTCCACTGTCTTTTTCAAAACTCAGCTGATGTGTTATTTCCAAAGCTTAGAGTTGTTAATCACCTGAGCCCTGCTATTTTCTCTTTTAACAAAATACTGTGTTCTATTGCCACTTCAGGATGGCTGTCTTAGTTACTCTTCTCTCGTTGCTGGGACAAATACCCGACACTCAAAATGGAGGAAGGAAAGGTTTATTTAGCTCACAGTTACTGGAGGTTTCAGTCCATACTCAGCTGGGTCCAACGCAGAGGAGCACAGAGCAGAAAGCAACCTTTCATGGCGGTGGCAAAGAGCAAGAGTCCAAGGGAGGGGTAGCAGCAGCTCAAGCAGCTAGCTTCTCTTCCCACCTTACATTGTAATGCAAATTACCTGCCCCAGGGTAGGGGAAGTACTCACACCTATGGGTACTTCCCAGTATTTACCCACCTGTGGGTAATCCCAGCAGTACTAAAACCCATAATCCCAGCCTTGGATCACACATAATCCCAGTGGATCATGAGTTGACACAAACTCTAGAAGTCCTCACCCCATGACTACATGAGGCTTTGGGGGGACAAAGAGACACAAACCGTAACAATGGCTTTAGCAATTATTCCTAGTGTAGACTCTTCATCCCTTTGGAGAATCTTTAAGCATAACTAAGATTCTGGTAACAAATATGGAAAGCAAGCAAATTTTAAAATAAATATTTTATAGGTATTTATCATGCTTGCCTTTTGGGTCTGCAGTGAAGAATGACATAGATATAGCCCCTGTACTCACAGAACATGTGATTTACATTAGTTATTAATCCCTCTCCTCTACTGTCTCTGGCTCTATCTCTCACATTATCCATGAGCTTACTGAATGATGCATAGCTACAAGTAGTTAGAAAAGAAAACTTCAATGAGACATAATTTTCACCTTTTCAATTTGAAAACTCCATAGGTGAATATTCTTTTGAGTTGATTGAGATTTGCCCAAAGGCCACTCTAAGGACCAGTTATGGGAGGAGATACAAAGCTTTTTAGAGGCTTTAAATTTTGTGAATATATATTTGCACATATCTATTCTGTCAAAGTGATCCAACACTTGCCCAGGTGCTTCCAGCTGCAAGCAGAAGGACATGTGGTGCTATATCATTTATAAAAACGAACACTTGGAAACAGTACAAATATTCATGGATCTGTGAGTGATTAACTAAATCATGGCACTTTAATACCCTTAATTGCTGTGCAGATGTTAAAAAGAGTGAGAAAGGATTCGCATATCTCTAATAAAAACATAAATACCAGCACTGGGTTGATAAGCAAGGAAACCAGCAGATCGGCTGGGGGAGGGACCAGGGGTATAAAGGAGATAATTGATCAGGAGGAGGTTTCAGATGTGTTTTATACCATATCCTAGGTCTTGGGTACACAGGAATTCTTCAGTTTTCTCAGTGCCTTTCCCTAGCACCCAAAATTTTCATTTTAATATAAAGATACACATATGTAAACATACAAAGAAATAAAATGTCTCCAAGTTGTATGAGTAGATAAAAATTATTACTAGGTATACCTAATATGAGATCATAAGAGCCTGAAAAAAAACCCCAAAGACTGGGAGAAATGGGACAGATGCAAATGTGTGTGTGTGTGTGTGTGTGTGTGTGTGTGTGTGTGTGTATTCAGAAATTATGACTATAAGAATGTACATCCAATTGCCAATCATACATATTTTGGCAGTGAAATAGTTTTCTATCTGGGTATAATTTGAAATTTAAGCAGAAGAATGTGTGTGTGTATGTACTACTTTCTAAACAGAAGAATAGGGAAGCACTCCCTCACCTGGGAACATCAGCCTCTTTTGCATTTTTGGCTCACTCACAAGTCTTTTAGCTTCACACTAGGTTAATGCTTGGTTCTTGCCAAATAGGTCATCCGTGAGAGCATTAATCTTTCCATGAAGTGCAGTGGAAGCCTTGCTCCAAGCAGAAAAAGAACTTACTGACTGAAGAAAGAATGTTGGCCATGGAATCTCAGGTTAGGATTAAGAATGTTCTTGTCCATGTGTTCATTCCACTGTTGCTTTTTCTGCTCAATAATTTGAACACATACACAACAGAATCTTTGGGAATCCCCTCTATTTCAGTCACTAAGAAGAGAAAGTAGTCTTAGTCCCTTCCCTCTGGGAGCTGTGCGCCTACAGGGGAAGTCAGATGTGAATTCAGTAATCTCATGTATGTAAAAATACAGCCATCAGCCATGGTGAATGCTATAGGAAGAAGTACACATGGTACTGTTGACCCAGCTGGGAAATCAGAACAACTCTCATAAGGAAAGATAATTAAGTTGGAGTTTAAAAGAGAACAGGGTTACCAAAAGAAAGAAGTCAAGAAACAGGAGCAAGGTTGGAGGTGCAGCCCCAAGTACTACAGCCCAGCCCAGCAGCTGATAGAAGAAAAACATGAATGAAATGCAGAGTGTGCAGAAGTGCCATTGCGGTTGAAACCAGCCAACTCACGTGGGGAGGGGATGGAGGCTGGGCTAGTTGCAGAAATCTCACCCTCAGTTTGATGGGGAGTCTCAAGTTGTCTTAAGAATATTGGTGAAAGGAACAATATGATCAAATGTACATTTTTATCTGTTTGTAGTATAGGGGAGGGGAAAATGGTAGATTTATTTACTTGTTTGCTTTGGAGGGCTACCCTTAATAATTTAAAACATTTTCCTTGTATGAATTCCAGTCAAACTATACAGTACACCGTGGAATGGTTATATGTTTCAGGGTCTATTTGAGATATTTATGGGACACTGAGCTGTAGTTATAATCAGAGAGCACTGTCGACCTTCAGGGTATGGTCAGACAACATATTACAATAAGATGGAGAATTATTAATACAGAAAATACATTTCCACAACACTCTCAGCATGTCTTACCATCATTTGTGTTTTGTTTATAATTACCTTATTAGAACTTGACTTTTTTACATATAAAACAAACAGTATTCTGCATGGTGACTTATATACTAATGAAGGGGAGATACTACTTTCATTTTGTTCAGAAATGCTTCCCCATAGCAACTGATGGCATTGGAACTGCCAAAACAACACTCTTGCTTTAGACTTTGTAAGCAGTTTCACAATTATACTGAATTAATGTATAAATGCATATAAATGACTGATTTATTATAGTTACTACTGGATATAAACTTCAACATTTATATAGCAGAATATATTTTATTTTATTATGTTCCTTTATTTTATTGTTTCTTTATATTCCATTGACGGCATCGTGTTGATAGTTTTTCACTGCGTATAGATAGGTTGTATTACACAGATTTCACTTCAGAGTAACAAATGGTGTTAAAATATTTAAAAAAGAGGTGGGCAAGGATTGAGCTGAGGCAGCTGGAAACCACTGGAATAGAAAAATATAATGAGTGTCAAGAGCTTGGAAGGTTATATTTCTTGAATTTCAGGCATCTTGTCTATAATGAATACACAGAAATGATCCTGGATTTATCAGCCGTGGATCTATGCAGCTGAAGAAGCCTAGTGAATGTCAAGGGTTAGAAAGAATAGAGAAGCAGCAGAAGTCACACACTGCATCCCTATCAGGAAATTAGGGAGGTCTGCTTTAGCGTCGAGATTTTCCTCACAGTCCTGAGGATTTTTAACAGCTGTGATACATAACTTCCATAAAAAGCCATATTCCATTACTTTATGAATATCTAATTTGTCAATATTTGCAAATTGAGCTTGTAGAATTCTGAATTCTGGTATGTTTGTGTCAGTGTGTGAAAGCGTGTGTGTTATTGTTGTTCTTTCTCAGAATAATTTAAGGGTATAATTGCTTTCATGTGCTAGAAAATGTTAAAATAGAAAAGTTAATTTTGAACTTATCTTGAAAAATAGTTCTTAGGTTATAATATGCAAGTAATAAATTATAATGTAATAAGGGCATCCCCGTAGGCTTGACTGTGGGTGCTTGCCAATCTTCCAGGTCCTTTTGGTTTCTGCACATTAAAAATAATGAAATAAAGAATAATTTTTCTCATTATCACAATGCTGCTGTGTGCCAGGAAGAGTGCTGTTTTCATGCACTAATTCATTTATTTTACCTTCAAAACAAGCCTACAAAGATAGAGATCATCGCTGTATTCAATTTACTGATGAAGAAACTGAGACATGAACTGACACAGTAGAACCGACCCAGGAATTCCCAGTACCACAGACAAACCCGCACAGGTACTAAAGAGTAAAACCAGGACTTGAATAAAGGCTTCCTAACTCAATAACCTGAGTTCTTAATCTCTGTGGTATACTAATTTAATGCTAATGCATCAATCAACAGCATGATTTATAAGTTAAAAATATATCATCTGGAATAGAGATAAATGGAAATGCTCCTTGTTTAATTTTTTTCTGTTAACACTTTGGGACCAAAAGGTTTCAGACCTGCATTACACCAATGCGTTTGTGCTGCCTGCTGCCTCTGCTACTGCACTGCAGTGTTCCAACCTTGCACCTGTGTTACCAGTGGCTGTTAACTCCCGACGCTTTCAACTTTAAATATGGTGTTCCCAGCCTGCATTTGCTACCTCCAGAACTCCTTCTCTTGGTACTCTTACTCTAAGGACTGTTCACCAAGCTCAGAACATTCAATCTTTTTATCCTAAACCATTTGCCTCTCCCTCACTCGCTTCACCGCAAACATGACCTACCCTTGGCAGCTGTAAAGATGCCATAAATACTAGAGGCAGAGAGTTATATGCTGAGAAGTGTCCTGGCTAGGACTAAGGCAGAGGTACTCAGCCAACCAGAACATAAAAGGCTTTGGAATTATTTCTTGCATTATAGTGCAACAGTTGAGGGAATGAAAATCTCAGCCTACTGACCAAAGGGTTAAGTAAGGTAGCCAACTCCAGTCTCTGAGCTGTTGTGTGGCTCTAAGGAGTAACAAGTCTCACTCAGGGAAGACACTGAAAGGCAAAGCTCAGCTCAAACTAAGAGAAAATTACCAATACCACTCATCTGAGAACTTCAACCTAACCACAGAGAGGAACCAGTCCATCAGGCTTTCTGTGGATGAACTCTCAGTCATCACTGTGTCTGAGACTGGGCCAAAAAGAGCTGCAGCAACAGAAAGTGCTCAGCCCTCAGTGGTCTGGGATAAACAAAGGTTTATTTTCACTCAGTTCCCCCATCTGCTGTGGGTTGTCAGGAGGTTCTTAAAGAACACCTACCATCTTAGCTGTTACCAGGAGCCTCAACAGGCACACACACAGGCATGCACACACACACACACACACACACACACACACACACGCATGCACACACTTGCTCTCTCTTTAAAAAATTAACATCAAAAGTCAGCTTTCAATCAGAAAATGTTTTCCTGACTCTGTTTAAATCACATAGTTCAGGGCACAGAGCTTACTACTGTCGTTACAGGTGACATTTTCATATAAGGAAACTCAGAGTCAAAAAGATAAGTTTCATCACTTCTATCCCAGTGAGTCTTCACACACAAGAAAGCACTGCAAGTAATATGTGCCCAAACCTTTATCTTTCAAAGTCTCCAGCATCACAGCACTCCCACCCACCCAGCAAAGGCAGCGGATGGTCTGAGCAGTGGGTCCTGTGATGCCCATTCCTTCTGCTTTCTCAGAGAGCCATTTGTCTTTGACAACCATAATAGGTTGTTTCCTAAAGTCAAGTGCCAGAAAATATGTTTTCTGGTTTCTACAGCTGGAATGTCACTACAAGAGAATTGACTGGAACATTCTCAGAGGAAGGAAGAATTCTAGGGTAACTATTGAGTATATTCATGCAAGAGTCTACTACCAATCTTACCAATCCTCCTAGGAGATGGCCTAACCATGCATAGATAAAATGGCAGACTACTGTACCTCTTTTGTGCTTTCTGCCTCTATATTTCTTTTCTCCCCAACTTGGAGCCATTACAAGCTCCACTCAAGCTCTAATTAACACTAGTACAGAACTTACTAAAAGGAGAAGGGATCTTCCCCTAGTAGTCTCAGCCCTATTCAGTGTTGAAGCTACATACTAGTTCATCAACTGCATTCTTTTCCTGCTCTTGATTTTTTTTGCTTCCCTTCTTCCCTTCACATCCCCCTTCTCTTTCTTTCTTTTTAATTACATGAGTAAACCATGAACACACTCATTGTTAGCAAAATTGGATTAGCAACAATTAGCATCTGACATGGCCATGTGTTGACAGAGATTTGGAACAATGGGGCTTCTTGCAAACTACTGGTAGAGTAACACCAGATGATTTTGTTTCTACAAAATCTTACTCTAACAGAATTGCATATCCTCTGTACTCACTCCTAGGCACAGGACCTAAGGAAATTCACAAGTGCACCCAAAGTGACGTGATTATATTAGGGATAATTATCTGTAATTGAAAAATATTGGAAATTATCTACATATTCATCAACAGAAGAATTAAAAAGTAAAACACAATCACAAAGTAAATTATTACATAGATATGAAAACATTTTAAATTAGATAAACATATCAATATTTATATATTATACACATGTTATACCAAAGTTTAAAAGACTGAGATAATACATATGGAATATTGTTCTGTGATAATGTGTTATATTAACTATTCATAGTTAAAAATATACAAAATATTAAACATTGTTTTGGATTACATGTGTCATGTACTAAAATATATTTAACATTTGCCATATTGACAGACTCGGCATTCTGAGGAGAGGAAGAATTAATTCTGTGCAAGAAGGGTAAACTACATCGGTTATGTTTTATTTTCCAAATGTGATAATAAAGATTTGCTCCGTTATAATATGTGGTATCTTATTAGTTGACTAATTTCATAATTTAAATACTCTAGGAAAAGAAACATTTCAAACAAATGTTAAGCTTAACTTGATCCCCATCCAGCCTCCCACTCCAGGCACATTCCGAAGACGTCTGCTGCTATTATTTCTATTATTTCTCCTCAAATGATACATAGCTGTCCTCTCGCTGCTGTACTATGTGATAATATAAACTGCTTTCTTCCAGGTAACGTGGTGCTTTTGATCATATGTGTGTACCCTCCTCTTTAACCTTTTTCTGTCATTTCAATATTTTTCTCTGGTAGAAGGATCTAGTAGCTCAGAGCACAGCACTGTTTATGTCCCAATCTCAGGGTAAAAGTTTAGTATTTCCTAGAGAAATGCATTTTAGGCTTCTCATCTGTAAAATAGAGATCTTCACGCTGTCTATGCTTTAGCAGCGTCTGAGGATTAGAGGCAGATACAAATGTAACGCAAAGTGGCTGGCACACAGCGAACACTTGCAGAGTGCTCTTATCATTGGAGTCTATACCTTATCGATAGGACCCTCGTAGATGCCTCCTTACACCAAATCTGACTCACGGGCAATCCTCAGAGGCATCATGACTCTCCTATGGCCCCTTCTGGTAGTTGTGCTAGGGATTGGAAATCAGTCGTCCTTCAAAACACTGTAGAGCCTGTGCCAATGTCCATTGTCCAGATCCTGCCCACAGGCTCTATGTGTTCATATTCTAGGACTCCTTCTTACAGGGTATTTTAAACACACTCAGAGCTGTCAGTTCCTGCCAAGTTAACTTGGCAACTAGGGAAATACACTTACATGTTTATATGTCATAATTCTTTTTTTTAATTAAGCTGGGGGCACGGCCAACCTTCTTCCTTTTCCACATTCATTCTAATAATATTTCATGTTTCATTTCACATAGAATATGTATATTGCAAGAAACTTATTTTCTTATAGTTCTCAGGTTAACTCCAAATTCATCACATAACTATGTGCATTTTATACTTGCACTGAACAATTTAAAATATCTGCCTTTGTTTCTTGTTTAACAGGAAATGTGGGATCTGCCTAATCCCCAGTGTATGAGAGATTCAGAACAAAAGCTCTGGAGTTGGTGGGGCATGAGTTAAATTCTCAGCTCAGTAGGAAGGTATTCATGACCCACAAGGTAAAACGTATTAGCTTTATACAGTTAGATAACCAAATAGAGCAAATTTAGTGACTTCACGTAACAGCCAGTCTGGCTCCGGGCTCGAGCCCAAGTGCGGCCCGCGTTCACTGCTTTCTGCATTTGGAAGCTACAGTCTTCTTTCAAAGGGGCAGACATTGTTAGGATTAAGCCAAGAGCCTTCGCACTGAGCTACATGTCCATGATGTTTCACTTCTTATTGTGAGACAGAGTCTTGTTAGGTCATTAAATAGTCCAGCCTGGGCTTGAAATTCTGATCATCCTGCCTCACCTTCCCGGAGTACTGAGGTCAGAGGTGTGCACCACCGTGTCATAGTAGGATCATCTTTTGTGCTCCTATGGTTGTTGGCAGAACTCAGTTTGTTGGTACTTATAAGACTGAGGACCCTATTTTCTTGGTGGCTCTCTGCTGGGCTACTCTAGCTCAGAGAGCCTGCTCCTAGTTGCAGCCACAACGTCCCCCCACCCGCCTTCAAAGCCAGCAAAGGATTTTTTCCCCTCACATCAAATCCCTCTCCTGCTGCAAATCTCTGACTTCCTGTCTCTTAACTTTAGACCCAGATTGAAAGGGCTAATGATCGGGTCATGTCTACCTCAGTAATCACCTTATTTTAAGGATAACAATCTATCGCCTTATTTGGGATTTTAATTACATTTGTAAAATGCCTGCACTCAATTCATCACAGGGAGTTTGTACCTATACATGATGCATCTGGTTCTTCTTTTCAGTCCTTTCCCCTCTCTTCAAGCTCTCTTCCCATCATTTACAAAGCTTTGCTTCCATTTTATCTGATTTGGCCATTTATTTTCTTTTCTCTTTCTTCCTTTCCTCTTCACTACTCCTTATTCAAGAATTGAACACTATCCAGCAGAAAAGTATAAAAACGAAGTATAAGAAGTAAAGCCATGCTGTTATGTTGAGCTGTAGGGGACTCAGGTCAACAATTTCTGACATTGCCAGTCAAGCAGAAGACCCAATACTATTATGGGCTACTGGACTCTTTTACAATATTTTACTGAGTTTACACACCTATAATATTCAAATAATGGAACTTAATGAAAAAAGGGGATATAGATGAATGTCCGTTTTGTATCTGTGTATTCAAAGTGATTAGGATAGATATATAGTTACATTCTCTTAATGAATAGAGGGATTTGATCTAATGGTGTCTGTAAATAGGATATCATGTCCACATCTTGTACAGCAATTAACCACTAGGAAGAATGTATGCAATGTGTGAATTATTGAAACTGTCCTACCAATTTGATTTGAAACTGTCTCATTGCTATTCGTTTATTAATAAAATTATGGGGAAAAAAAGAATTGAATAATTTTGTTCCATTTCATAACAGCTATTATACATTTGGGTCCTTATTTACCTTCTCAGTTTCTCACACCAAAGAAACAATATGTTATTTACATATGTTTGTGATTTGTTTCATTTAAAAGTATGAGCTCATGGTTCATCTATTTGTTTCCATTATTTCAGAGCATTTTTCCCAATAATCTCCCCTACCTTACAGGTGGACTGCAATAGTATTATATACCAAAAATTGCACAGAAACAACGTGTCCAATTTAGGTAGTTTGGACATATGCTTCCACTGGTGTTGATATCACCACATTCCAAGCAATCAATGTATGCATCACTTCTAAAAGTCTTATTTTCTTTTCTATCTTAGTTTTAAAAGATCTCTCCTATTAACAAAGGTGTGAGTACATCCACCTTCTTGTTAACAGCAGGCATCATATGCACAATATTGAAAAACAACCCCCAGCTCCGAACCACATGACAACGCACTACAGTTCTACTGTCTATATCTTCTTTTGCTAAACCTTTGGTTATTTTAACTGCCTTATAGAAGAGGAATCATACAGGATTATTTTTAACTTGTGAATGACTTATTTCAACATAATTCTTTCAAACTTATTTATATTATAGCAAATAGTAGAATTTCTTTCTTTTACAATATAATAATTTTCCACTGTACATGAATACCACATTTTCTTGCTGAACATTTGACTTGTTTCCATATTTTGGCTATTATGAGTAATGCTCAAAGAACCTGAAAAGGCAGACAGTTCCCTCAAGATCTGATTTAAATTCTTTGGGATATTTACTCAGAAGCAGAATTGTTAGAATGTATGATAATCCTTTTCTTAAATTTTTGAGGAAATTTCATATATTTTCCTCTATAATGGTACCATTTTTCCTTATCACCAACTGTGTATAAGAGTTCTGATTGTTCTACCTTCTTACCAACATTTGTTCTACAATCTTACCAACATTTATTCTTTGTTTTCTTTTTATAATACCCTTTTTAATAGGTGTGAAGTGATATTTCATAGTGTTTTTTACTCATATTCATTGCTGATGACTGGTAGCATCCACAGATTATTTTCTTAATCTTGTCTTCCTTAGTCTGAAGAAGTTTTCTAGTCTGATGTTGTTCAACTTATCATTTAATGCTTTTATGGTTTGTAGCTTTCATGTAATAGAAAATAGCAAACATCAATATCTCCCCATCTATTTTCTTCTAGTAATGTTATGCACTCAGGTTTTATGTTTAAATATTTAATTTGAGTTAATTTTGGCATATGGTGAATAATAAAATTTTATTCTTTGGGGTATATGGAGCAGTATTCTTTTTATGTATTTTTTTAGCATAGGGTCTACAGAGTCTCACTACATAGATCAACTCATAATGATCCTCCTGTTTTCAGCCTCCCAAGTGCTGGGATTAGAAGTGCACACCACCATACCCAGTCTCATCATGCCCCAGGGATGGGGCCAGTACAGCATGCTGAGGATTGGAACCTGCTTCTTCAGGGTATGGATATCCAGTTTTCCCAAAATTATTTATTTTTCTTATTACTCTTATTGAAGATCAGTCTACCACATGCTGATGAGTTTATTTCTGGATTCTATTTTATTCCATTGAACTGCCTGTCTTAGCCTGTTTTGATTACTGTCGCTTTGTAATATGTTTGAAATATGGAATAGTGAAGCTTCTAGTTTTGTTCCTATTCAAAATTATTTTGGCTGTTTGGGTTACCTTGTAGTTCCACAACAAATTGTAGGATTTATTTTATTTGTAAAAATGATATTTGATATTCTGATATTGATTGCATTGAATCTATGGATTGCTTTGGATAGCACAGGCATTTTTAAAATATTTTAATTAAAGCACCTGCAAGCAGGTGCAGGGGCTGGGGGTTCGATCCCCAGGCCTGCTGTGCAGGCCCCGCCCCTGGGGCATGCTGAGATGGCAATTGAGACTGGGCATGGTGACATGCGTCTGTCATCCCAGCACTTGAATCACTATGAGTCTGATGTAGTAGTGAGGTCCTGAACACCCTGTAGACCCTTCCATAAAATACAGTAAAAATAAAAATAAGATAAAAAATAAAAACATTTCAGTCCATGTACATCAGATATTTTTTCAGAAAAAAAATGCAAAAGCAGACAATTTTATGTTTTAATTTTTTATCCATTTTTATAATTTTCAGTGTACAAATAGTCTTTTACCCCACTTCATTAAATTTATTTTTAAGTACTTTATTCTTCTTGATAGTACTATAAATCAAACTTTTTAAATGGATTCTTGGATAATTCATTATTGATTTATAGAGACATAACTCATTTTTATTTTAGCTTTATGTTGTACAACTTTACCATATATCTTGAATTCATTTATTGTAACCACTTTAGAGGGTTCATTAGAATATACTGCATGTCATGTCATCCAAACAGCCATTTTACAATGAGATATGTCCAGAGGGTATCCACTAGGAATTGATGTTGGTTAAGCCCTCAGAAATAATTCACTATATGAATAAATTTGGTAAAAGTTTCCATTACCCCTTTTTGTAGATGAAGAAGTGAAGGCTGAAAGATAACATCTATAAAGTCATTGTCACAGGCTCTGGCAGCTACTGAGCAATCATAAGGATCAATGACCTTTCATGACTTCTTATTGGAAAGCAGAAATAAATCCCCAAACTTCCAGTCATGAATCTACTTGTCACTCGGGCCAATCAACAGATGTGGAGATTATAAGCTGCCTACAGGACATTTCTTAGGAGCTCTTCCTTGGGCATCGTCTATGTCATTTGTAAGCTCTTGTTGATACCCCAGGAATGATTATGTTTGAAGCTCTTGTTCTGGATCTAACATCAAAATGGAGAAGACTCTTGCTTTGTAACCCAACTTGATGATGGAATTTTTACTACCTAACATAAAATGTAGCCTTTTTGATATTTGGATTTAATGTTTGATTTCAGCTATTTAGCCTTGCTCACATAGTTCTATCTTTTTATTTATTTATTTTTTTCTTATTTTAACATTTATTGTGTGTGTGTGTGTGTGTGTGTGTGTGGCCAGCTCAGCCCACCAGGGGGTGCGGCTGGCTGGCATGTGGTGCTGGAGGATTGAACCGCGGTCCCTGTGCTTTGCCAAGCTTGTTCCAAGTAGGTGCTTTAGACCACTGAGCCATCTCTCCAGCCCTGTTCTATCTTTTTAAATAAAGCTCTTCACCTCATCTTATTCAACTTTCAATGAGGACAAGTAGTACTCAGAAGGACTCTCAAATCTTATGACAGCATTTTGAATATTTCATGGTTATTAAACTAACACTCACCATTCTTTTAAATGACAACCCATGATTCACCCTCCTACGGTCAGTAAAAAGTAGTCCTCACAGAAGCTTAGGACTTGATTTGGTATAAACAACTTATTTCACTGGTGAAAAAAAACCAGAGGCATAAGACAAGGAAAGGACTGGTTTAAAGTCATGAAGTAGTGTTAGAGCAAGGACTAGATGATGGACATCAGGGGTTCATTCATCCAGTGTCATGACCTGTTGCCAGTAACTCCACTCGATAAATGCACAGATCCCCAAAGCTCAGCTAGTGACTAACTTCTTTCATTTTCTACGTGTGCATGTCTATACATAAGACTCAAATGTGTAATTATGAAATAAAAATAGTTCATCATTGCAATCAGAGATTCTACGATGATGCAAGGGCCAGGCTATTCTAAACAGATATTACAGACAATAATAGCTAATTTCTCAGTAGCCAGTTTTTTACAACACAACCCTGATTTTCTTTGGGAGCACCAATATCTTAGCTCAATCAAGCTACTCTCTTTTCCAACGTCTTTGTTACCAGAGGCCAATGTTTTGGCCAGTGTTACATAAGCTTGGGTGAGTGAATTATAATGATTTGGGGAGGACTTTTTCTTTGCTGAGTAATGGGTCAAAAATTGCAGCATTGTCTCTTGTCCTTTCTCCTCCATGTGCTTGAATTCGGTATCTACAGCAACAGCAGCCTTCTTGAAGTCATACACAAGGAACAGCAAAATGACAAACTAAATGAAGCATAGGCCTTTGATACTGACCTTTATGCCAGGTTCATATTTCTTATTTAGAACAACAACAAAAAAAAAACCCACAATAAATATGCTATTGTGCTTAAACTCACTGCCTGAAGCAGAACTGGCAGTGAGTCATAGCTAGCTGCCTCAGATTGAGAAAGATACCTCATTTCTCTGATTGTCAGTTTTAGCAACTCACCAGGATTAATTTAAACAATATGTATATATATTAAAATGCTTATAATGGTGCCAGAAGCTAAGAAAAAAAATCAGTATACTGTAGCCTGGTTAAGTTCAAGAATCAGCCTCTGAAATTATTTTGTTGTTATCCAGTCTGGTATTCAGGAGATGGATTTAGAATCTCTGTAATTGGTCAGTAAACAACATCAATTGCATTTGCAAATTTATATCTAGATTGGTCATGGAAAGCACAAATTACTAAAACATTGTGAGTGAATATTCATCAAATTGCCTTAATATCCTAGAAAGCTAAAGCTAGAAAGATTGCTCAATATGACCCAGCAAATATTTGAGCCCCTAAAATATGTCTAAAATGATGCAGGTCATTGTAGACCCATGAGTATATAAGTGAAATAAGATCCTTCTTCTTATAGTGTTTGGAATGACACTATTAGCTTCAGAGTTCTAGACTCCCAAGGCAATCTTTCATGAGTATTTGTGAACTTTGTTTGTCAGTTTATACTAGATAAATGAACACAATTCAGATGATTTATATTAAATAAATGTGTTAAATAACTCAACATAACTCACATTTATATGTGAATCATAAAACTTTTACCTACTTATTTGCCTAAAATGTGAAATGCAGAAGGTATTTCAACTACTCCAGCCCTTTTATATGAAACAAGAGGACAGTGAAGACACACAGGGAAATAGCTTTGCAGTCTAAGTACCTGCCTGGCAAGCACAAGTCCTGAGTTCAATCCCAGTACCGCACACTGTGCCAACTCCAAAACTGGGCATGGTGGTGCATGCCTTTAATCCCAGCACTGGAGAGACTGAGACAGGATGATCACTACAAATTCAAATTGTGTAGTGAGATGCTGTATCAATCAATCGATCGATAAATAATAAATAAATACACAAGTAACTGAATTTAATGTTGGTGACATAGTTTGAGGTAAAATTTTCGTTGCCTACCTCTTTTCTAAAAGTCTGCATGAGTGTTGGATATCAGTGACTTGATGCTGTATGCTCCTGTTTCACTTCTCACTCCTGCTTCCCACCTTCTTGAGATACCTGTGAATGGCTACCTGGAATGTTACCACAAATTTTCCTTTTGTGGAGGTGGTGGTGGTGGTGGTAAAGAGCTGCACACTGCTGGCCCTTGGCAAACATTGCTGTGTAGATGCACTTGGGTAAGATGGGCATGCTCTGTCATCCCTACCTGCATTGTTCCCCATTATGCTACATCTGACTGCTGCAGAAGGTGACTGTGTCACCTTCCTGGCTCCTGGATGCCATCTTTGTATTAGGGTACCAGTATAGTGTCTCCAGCAGTTGCCAGTAGATTACACTTAGCCATGAATGAATAATCCAGAGATAATGTTGCAGTATGGGGGCAATATCGTGAAGGTCCTTGTGGCACATAGGATATCAGTGGTAGAAATGATTTGAAACATTCTAATGATAGATCTGAATTTGGAATTTAGACTTAGGTTACTCTCACTAGAGTGGTTTGCAGGGTAAGGACACATGGAGGCACTGGCAGGTGGGAGGAGCCCAGGATGGTGTCTAGCAGGATCTCAGACTTAATTAAGGCTCTGCCTGAGCAAAGCCCAGCCCAGCTTTCTCAGGCGTTTCCTTGCAGCAGAGCCCCGAAAAGTGGGATGTTCGCTCCTCCTGCATAATGATAAGTGTGTGCCTTCATCCTCCTTCACTAATTTGTATCTCTATCTTTTCTGTCACTTTACATAACTAATTATTGTTTACTCTTTCCAGGCAGGTTGTGTGGGGATCCAAATGGCAGGAGAGAATGATGAGATTTTAAGGAAGCCTTTAAAGAAATAAGACAGTATGGGACAAAGGGAAACCCAGGCTACAGAAATGCCTTTCTACAAAAAGGCCCCACACCCTCCCACCTGGGCTCCAGGGGAGGTCAGGTTCAGAGGTGACACGCAGCAACTCACTCGGCACCCCTCAGCTGAAGAGACAAGTGCTTTGTCTTGGTAGAGTCCTTCAGTTCTGCACTTCTCTCCTGCCTTCTCTCCTCTCTTCCCTCGCCTTCCTCAGCAAGGGAATGGCTAGCCTCAGATATTCTTCTCCTTCTCCATTCTAACTAGATTTAGGGACCCAGAAAATAATTTCAACCACGTAGAGAAACAGCATGGTCAAGCAGAACAAATGGAAAGCCCAAGTCTCACAAGACAGCGCAGCTGTGCTTCAGCTGCCAGCCTCCTTTGAATCCCCCTACTGTGCCATGGAGCGGGACTTCTTCCAGTATTTCTCTGGTCTATTCTCTGGGATATTTGACTCTATTGACAAAGATTTTCTTAAAAATTTTTTAAAGAAATTTAAATTACGAAGCATTTTAGACACTCCCAACACTATAGGAAATAATAGTCTAGGCAAACAAAGGTGGAATAAGCACACAGTCAGGCCCGAGCAATGCTTACTGAGGAAAAGCTCAGCTGGTAAAGGCTAAACTCTAGGAGGGACTTTGGGGCTGGAGGGAAGCCCTTTAAATCGTCCAGTCCTTTATCTCCCACCTAGGACTTACCCTGAAGTACCAGCCAGTAGGTAGCACCTACAGGCATGTTTTAAATTGTGGAAATAGCAAGAAAATCTAGTTCTCACAATTCTGGGCGATTTATCTGTTGTTAGCTTTTGTGAACAATAATGTCAAGCTGATGGCATTCTTTTGAAAGTTCCTTTTTATTTAGGCACCTTTTTGAGATTTTTTTATGACATTCATATAGACTGAGTTAATTAATCTTAATTAATTCACTGTATAAATAATCCCAGTCTATCCTTTCTGCTATGAGTGGCAGATAATTTGTTTCCACTGTCTTGCTCTTACTTTCCAGCTACCATAAATGCACTTGTGCAGAGCATCAAGAAATTTCTCTAACTGAGCATGGTGGCCCACGCCTGTAATCTCAGCTCTTGAGAGGCTGTAAACAGGGGGATCACTATGAATCTGATCTAGTAG
>NW_004524616.1:3914493-3935916 GCF_000260255.1 Octodon degus
AAGAAAGAAAGAAAGAAAGAAAGAAGAAAGAAAGAAAGAAAGAAAGAAAGAAAGAAAGAAAGAAAGAAAGAAAGAAAGAAAGAAAGAAAGAAATTTCTCTAGAGCAGAAGAAGAGTTGCTAACTGCTGGAGGTGTACTCCCTTAATCTACTGTTCTCTGAAACAGGTATATCAACATTTTGCCAAAGTGCTCATCAAAATAGACCATTTAACTCCATCATGAAAAAGAGTTTGTGTCTTCTCACATCTTGCTAACATTTACTAGTTTTTGATTTATTAGTTTTTGCAGTATGATAGATACTGAACGGTGTGCATTGTTTGATAGCTATCATTTCCCTACTTTCTTGTGAGAACATGGAGTATTTTCAGTTTTTATTGGACATTCATTTATTATTTATTCATTTATTGTGGAACTTTTTCATTTATTTGTTTCTTCCTCTAACAATTATCCTTTTTTCTCCTTTTCTTGCTGGAGCATTTTATTTTATCTTATTGTTTTATAAAGACATCATATCTGAGGTAGAACACTTTGTTTCCAAAGAATTCTTCCAGTTTGGCTTGGGTGTTGCACTCTGTTTCTGGTATATTTTGTCATACAGAAGATTTTGTTTTATTTCTTTTACTGGCTTTGTGGAAGTATAATTTGCAAATAAAAATGATATATACTTATGGTATAAGACATGATGTCTTGGTGTATACATACAGTGTGAAGTGATTAACCCCAGCCAATTGACATGCCTGTCACCTCGCACACATACACAGGTGATGATATTTAAGATCCACTATCCTAGTATTTTTAAGTATGCAGCATAATGGTGCTCACTATGCTTATGGTGCTGTCACCCTGTCTAAGTGATAAGTACAGTCTTTGACTAGCATCTGCCCATTCTCCACCACTCTCCAGTCCCTGGAAGCTGCCATTCCACTGTGCTTTGAATACTTTTAACTTTCAAAAATTTTAACTTTAATGTATCCCAACAACAATTTTTGTTATTGGGTTTTAACTCTTATGTTTCTGCAAAGATGGGTCTAAAATGTTACTTTCTAATCTAAAATGCTGTTTCTCCCCAGAATTTTAATTCCACCTTACTGACAGTAAATTATTAGTGTTAGTACCGTTTTACTTTTCTAGAACAGCAGAAAACTATGCGGTTAGGATATACATATGTTCATCAAGTTCTTTAATTTGATCATTTAATTTAATTAATAAAATCAATATTTAGTATAGCTTTTTGCATTGTATTTCTATTTCTGGTTCAATTTCTTCCTTCCTAAATTCTACCCTTAATATTGAAGTGAGAGACAATTATTTAATTGCTCTTGGCTTGCTTCAAAATGTCTTATTTTAGGAATGATATCAATTTTGGCTGATTAAAGATATCCATATTAATAATCATACCTGTTCAGTTTTGGGTCCTGCCTAGTCCAGTCTCTATTGTTGCATGGCTGGCGTTGCTTTGCTGATAAGCCGGTTGTTCCCACTTACAACATGTTCTCATCTATGTCTTTGATGTGCTATAGCTTGAATGGTGTGTTCGTATGTCAACCAGCTTTTACGCATGATTTTTATAAGTCATTGTTATTCTTATACATTAACATCAATTCTCTCACCAATTCAGGAAGAATGTCAGTTATCACTTTTGTGAATGTTGCTTCTCCTCTATTCATGCTGGGTTTCCTTTGGTCGTATCTAAGTGTATTTTAATTTTTCCTTTGTCTTCCATGTCTCTAAAGCTTTCATACACTTTTAATCTCCATGCTGCAATGTAGCTAATTTCTTCCTTTTTGTTTTCAACTCATTAATGTTTTCTTCTATCATAGTCTGTCTCATATTTAATCTTCTTCTGAGTATTCCTCATTTCAATTAATATACATTATCTTAAACATTTTGGTTGGTTGTCTGGGTATATTCATTATCACTGTGTCACGTGATAATTGCCTTTGGTCTCAATTCCTTCTTTTAACTTTAATTTAAATAATTATTTTGTAGCCTCTTCAGACTGCTGGACTATACGAAGTTCCCGTTAACAGGGTGTTCATTCGAGAGCCCGCTGAATCCCACTGAGCATGTAGCTTTGCCCCTTGCACGACGTGAGACCTGCGTGATGAGCTGGTCTTGGTACAACTCCATGAGAATTCTTGACAATTTGGTTCATCATGAGCCATTCAGAGAAGCTTTGAGTATTCTTCAGGCATATTCCAGGTCCAACTTTTATAATATTGTCTTATCTTATGCTTTTCCAGAATGAGAGAAATGTAAATTTTAATCCCATAAATAAATTGCAAAATGGGAAGTTTCACCATTCATTTTCATTCTCTAAAACACTTATCTTTCTGGTTTTCCTCTAGTCAGAGAAAGGAACACAGCACCACCTGTTACTAACTCACATTTCTTTGGACCCTCATGAAAACACCTGGGTTTTGTGGTCTAGACTTCTCTTTTTTTTCTGGAGTTGATCTACTCTCTCCATCTTTAATGTTTTCTAGTTATTTAATTTTGTATCTGGAATAAACCTAGTTATTGCCTTTGCCCTGCTCTCAGTCATTTTTTATAGCACAGGTAAGTTTTCTAACATTCACATCTAGTCCTGTTATTCTTTTGCTCTAAAAATCTATTCAGAGCGACTGACTTCTCTCCTCTTCCCTCTCCCCTGTCTCTCTGTCTCTTCCTGTCTCTGTCTCTGTGTCTGTGTCTGTCTGTCTTGCTATTTCTCTCTTCTATTTCTCACAGTTCTCAACACTTCTAAGTCAGAAATATCTTAATTATACTAACTGCTCAATCAATCTGCTTGAACTTCCCAGAGTATTATGCAAAGCTTCTCTACATGCATTATGCTCACATTTTTTTCCTGTATTTAGGACAGGGCCTACAGGGTCTCCAGGGTCTCGCTGTGTAGATCGGACTCGCAGTGATTCTCCTGTCTTCAGCCTCCCAAATGCTGGGATTACAGGTGTGTGCCACCACGCCCAGTCTCAATCACATTTTCAGCATGCCCCACGGGTGGGGCCGGCACGGCACACCAGGGATCAGACTCCAGCCACAGCGCTCTGCCAACAGGAGCTTTAGTCCCCTGAGCTATCAGGCTGGCCCTATGTTCACATTTTTATTGGTGGTAAAACTGTTATTCTTCATTATGTTTGTTTGTTTATTTATTTATTTATTTATTTATTTTGCGGAACCGGGGATTGAACTCAGGCCCTTGTACTTGCCAGGGAAGCGCTTATTCCACTGAGCCATCTCCCCGGCCCCTTCTTCATTATGTTTAGTAGTAAAAACATATTAAATTGTAGTCTGCAACAATATTCTATTTTTAATTTCTTATTGCATTTCTTTTTTTGTATTTATATTGTAGCTACCCCTACAGTATGACATATATTGCTAATAATAATATATTTTATGTCTTTTAAACATGCCATTAATGACAAATATAATAATGGAACCATCATAGGCAGATAAATACTTTAGACATGTGAGTGCTCAAGGAGAACTAGTTTCTTAGGTAAACGCTCAGAAATTGTAGATAATTAGGGTAAAAGGAAGTCTTTTTAAGTTTTCAAGAGTCTAGTTCTGCAATCTGTGTGCGTGAGTGTGTGTGTGTGTGTGTGTGTGTGTGTGTGTGTGTGTGTGTAGCTAGCTACCCAGTATGATGGAGTCAGTGAGTAGAGAATACTAGGGCTAAGGGGGAGCTTATGCAGAGTATAGTCCAATAGTTGCTCAAATCTGTTACTAGCCAGGAAGTTGTTTTTCAAACAAAAAGTTTGAAATTCAACTTTGTTTTTCAAACAAAAAGTTTGAAATTCAATATGTGTGGGACAATTCCGGCTCCACCACAACCACTAGGAACAGAGGCTGCAGCTCATGCTTAAGACCCTGGCATGAGTGCCAGGGCCAAAGCAGCCTCTGCTGTGCCCACCTCAGCTCCTCCACTGCCCTCCAGAGCCAGAGGGGTTTCCCAAGGCATCAGCATTGCTCCATTTCTTTCTTCTTTATGAAAGCTTCCGGAGAGGTCCTGAGTTTGATTCCTACTAATGTCCCCTACACACACACACACAAAAAAAAAAAAAAAAAAAAAAAAAAAACCTCCCTAATTTGGATTCAACTGATAGTTCCCAGGACACATGTGGGACACAGGATACATTCCACCTACAAGGAACAAATAATACCCCAAGCACAGAAAGGACATGTATTGATTTCACAATATAATGACATAACATTTATAACAGAAAAATTCATGTATTTTTGTTGCTTTAATTTATACAGACAACATATTATTGACCTGACAAGACTGATACATTGACTATTATATGTGAACCATATTGTCATTGATTCGAAAAATAATGAATAACTCAATTTGTCCTTTCCTATTTCTTTATGTGATATATGAGGTAATTTTTAGATTTTCAATTACTGCTTCCTAATCCACCCTCCAGCATTCTCATAAAATACATTTAAAAATCTTTTGCAATTTACATGGTATAAATTTTAAAAATTATGAAACTCATTTATAAGCATGACAAGCCATAAGACTGTGGGCTATATGGGTAGAGTAATGACACAGTTATTTACTCTTATGACTAATAATCATTGCAACATGATGTTTTTATCTATCTAAGTTAGTTAAAAATATAATACAGAAGATCAGTTGCTTCAGACACCAGTCAGCAGCCCACAGACTTCCGATCAAAGTCTATGGCTATAAATCAACAGCAGCATATGGCATTTGTGCTTCTATTACCACCTGGAGCTGAAGCTGAGGATGTAGTAATTAAGCAAATGCTGATGACTGTCTTCACACTCAAAGAATGTATGGATTGAGAAAAGCACAGTGTCTCAATTACTTTTGTGTCATTGCTGGGACAAAATATCCAACACCCGGAATTAAGGAAAGAAAGGTTTCTTTATCTCACAGTTAGTAGAGGTTTTAGTCCATACTTGGCTGGCTCCAAGGCAGAGTGGCACATGGCAGAGGGCAGCCATTCCTGGCAGCAGAAGACAGCAAAGAGCAAAGGGAGAAGCAGCAGAATCTGCAGTAGCTAGTAAGCCTCTCCCTTCCTTATACTGTATGCAGATTACCACCCAGGGTGGGTGTGGCCCTCACACCCATAATGCCCACATTGGATTATGAATTAAACACAAACTCTAGAAGCCACCCTAAGGACTGCATGAGGCTTTGGGGGGACAACTAAACATAAACCATAATACACAGCCTGTGTGAAATGTTCTTATAAATTCTATAAAATGTACTACTAATGGCTTGCTACTAGTCTATGAATTTGTCCTCAGAACCTTTGCCCTGTCTTGTTTTTAACTGAAATTAAATAAGTATCACTAAATTACTAAGAAGTAACCTTGACTCATGTTCTTAGCACAAAGTTAAAATTTGATCACTTTCAATTCTTGATAAGTGTACACTGTTTAGAGTCCACAGTTTTTACTTGTATTAATCAACCTAGTGTAAGTCTTCCAAATTATTAGGCCCTCATTTTGCTTGTGTCTAGTTCAAAGTTTCTCAACTTTGGCATTATTGATATTGGGGCAAGATTTTTATTATTTTTATTTTTGTTCTGAAGTGCTGACCCAGACATTGTAGTATATTTCACATGTCTGGCCGTAACCAGGAGACACCAGTAGCATCATCATCCATAATACACTAAAACCAAAAATATCTCTATATATTTATAAATACTCCATTGTGGTGGTGATAGTGGTGGTGAGGATGATGGCAGGAAGGGGTGGGGGTTGGGCATCCCAAGGTGAGGACTGCTGTATTGAAACTGAGCAACTCACTTCTTTAATAAGCCTTGATTTCTTTCCTACTCTATGTCCATAGTTTATTCATACAGCAAATATTTATTGGTCATTCACAGGGATAGAAATTCAGTATTGAAAAACATATAGTACCTGATTCTTGGAACACACAGCCTTGTGTAAACCAAGCTTATCAAACCAAGGTGTAATAAGCCAAGAATACAGAGTTGAATAAACAGGCCATGAAGAGGAGGGATTGAAATGTTCTGAGATCAGGTGCTTTCACCTACCTGAATAGATACCCCTTTTCTACCCAGTATGTATAAATATTGTACTACATGGAAATTCAACTCATCCCATGAGCCAGAGCTCAGATGCTGCCTTTATTCAGCCTTTTCCAATAGCTTCCTATCCAGCTATCCTCTGAAACCCACAACATTGAACATTCAGAATAGACATGCCAGGTACTACTTGGTGCCCCGCTTTGCATTGGTTAATATTTACTACTGCTTTTCCTAGGGCTGTATCTGATTATATGAACCTCTTAAGTAAAAAATCCAGATCAGAATAATTTCTGATTCATCCACAATTTTGAATTTTCATGCAAAAAGAAAAGTAAAATGCATTTACCCTGGGCCCCAACCAAATTCTTCTCCAAAGAGAAATAAAAAATAATCCAAACTGTAATATCCAATCAAATGCTATATCATCTTAAAATTGAGCTCAAAACTGCATCAAATCACTCTTAAAATAGGAGAAAAGCCATTAAACAAAAGCTCCTAATGTTTGTCTCATGTGTCATGTTTAACCAAATACTTTGCATTGTACCTTTTAGCTGTCACTTTCCAAAGTACCTTTACCTGACCCGTCAGCCCACTAAATATGTGAAATAAACTTCCTTTCCTGAAGTTAAATAAATTTCATTGAATAACTCATTAAATCTATTTTTTATATTTTAATAATTTTATTGAGAAAGAAGTAGCAATAAGACAGATTCAAAACAGGTTAGTAGGACAGCTACAATAATTAAAACATTGCATATTGTTATCTTTGTAGTAGTTGTTCCTAGTATAAGATGCAGACATGATATCTTGTGTAAACACTATTAGTTCAAAACCTTCTCATTGAACTAAGAGAAAGTAGCTATACGTTTATGCTATTTTGTATATACAGATATATATTTTTTCCACTACAAAATAGTCCATATATATCCCCTTTTTTGTTTACTTTTGTCAGAGATGTGTATTCCATTGCCATTCATATATTGTAGGTGCATGAATTCAGCAGAGTTATCCAATATAGTCCAATAGTCTATGACAGCAGTGGGTTAATTGTGGGCCAGGGAGATAGCTCAGTAGAATAAGCACTTGCCTGGCAAGTGCAGCATCCTGAGTTCAATCACCAGTACTGAAAAAAAAAATGTATTCAGATCTGTACAACTGATTTTGGTTCACAGTCTCTACTAAATCATAAGATCATAAAGAATAAGGGCCTTCTGAACCTATAACACTATTTGACATGTAGAATATGTTCTACAGAGGCTTTCATTGAATTAGTGAACAAGTAAAGCTATATTGAAGATATGCCATATATGCAACACTCTGTGTATGTTTATTTATTCCAGACAGGTAAAGTGAAGAAAAGGGTCAGATATTCTATTTGGAAAAAGAAAATTCTAAAATTTCTGAAATATATCAAAACATAGTCAAGAAAAATCTATGAACTCAGTCAATATCAATACTAAGTATAAGGGATGGCCAACTAGCTCAACAGATTAAAGAGCCTGCAAGCAGGCGCAGGGGCCAGGAGTTCGATCCCTGGGACTGTTGTGCTGGCCTCGCCCCCAGGGCACACTGAGACTGGGCGTGGTGGGGCACACCTGTAATCCCAGCTTTGGGGAGGCTGTAAACAGGTGGATCACTACAAGTCTGATCTAGTATGGAGACGCTGAACACCCTATAGACCCTCCCCTAAGATAAAAAAAAAAAAAAGAAAAAAAAAACACCTAAGTATAAACACATACCTTCACAAAATAAAAACTGCTTTCAACTCAAACACAATCAAATTTTAAAAGCAGCCTTGGAGAATAGGGAGATTTTTTCAAGGGGTCACAAGACTTACATCTGACTTCTCTGTAGTTACTATGAAATTCAAAAGACAGTGGAATGAAATCTTCACTGTGCAGAAATAAAACAACTATAAATAGAAATTTTATATTAATTGAAAAATATCCTTTAATGTCCAGGTTGAAGTGTACCAAATTGAACTCTTGTAAATAAACTACATTTTAAGTGTTATCATACAAATTATACATGTCTTGCTATCAAACATAAATGTTGAACAATGCACATTATAGTTATTTTTAAATACTATACTAATTGTTTAATTATAGTTATTTTTTATATTTATTTTTAAGTTACTTCAAATAAAGTAATACCAGTGATAGTGTAATGCTCTAAATTTTGCTTGACCTAAGAAAATTAAAAAAAAAAATTTTAGAAGAAGATTCAAGAGGATCACAAGTTCAAGTCAAATGTGGAAGGTAGGCAACTTAGTAACTTGGTGAGCCTCTGATTAAAAAAAAAAATTAAAAAGACTAGGCATGCAGCTCAGTGCAAGGATCCTGTTATAACTTTATCTAGATGTCCTCTCAAAGTCTCATGAAGTCACAAGTGGGGCTTTCAGTGGGGTTGTAGCTAGGGGTGTGATACAGGGATTCAGTGTGTGCTGCTGGGACTAAGAGTGTAATGCTCAGATTAATGGTATGTGATTACTAAATTAGTGCACTGAATGGTTTGGCATAGGTTTAGGTGTCAAAAATGAGAAAGTTCCCCTTTTTAGAGCACCACCAACAGGGTTGGTAGGCTGTAAGGCATTGAAGGCAGGAGTAGACTCTGCTACTTCCTCATTCCTTAGCTGCTTTGCTGGCTTTCTCCTTCCTGACCACTGTGAAGTGTTTCTCCTCTGTGATGTCCTTCTGCCACACCATCCTTGGTCCTGGAACCAGCCAACTATGGACTGAAACATCTACAAACTGTGAGTCAAAATAAACTTTTTTTTCTTTCACTTTGGATGTTGACTATTTCATCTCAGGAATGAGAAAATAACTATGACAGGCCCTGAGTTAGGACAACAACAACAACTAAACTGTTTTTGCTTAAATAAATTTTTAATTGTTGTGATTTTGTTGATTTTGTAATTTATATACGCACTGTGCATTTTCAACCCTACAATAACTTTGAATGTATACTTAGATTGATTTAAATGTTCAGTTTGTATACAACATAAAAAATAAAAATGGTGATTTAAAAAATCAACTGAAAGAAAAATGCAAACACTTTAATAATAGACTTCACATTGTAAAAAAAAAAAGTATTTACAAACTTAAGTGATATATAATAGGCCTCTTCCTATATTCTACAATCTTCATTTTTATTCCTGTGCTTTGTTCTGAGGTCATTTTCCATCATAAGGAGAAAGCTATTTAATATTATCTTTTCTGCAGATCTAAATAAGAAATTCTCTATTTGTATTAATCTCATGTTCTGTAGTCATTTTAGAAATATTTTTTCTAAAATTCACTGTGCCTACATCTTATATCTTTCACATTTCAATATTTGTCTACAATTTTTAATTTGCTACATAATTATTATTGATTTTCAATAAAATTAGTAATGAGTTTTAAAAAAAGAAAGAGGCCTAATAATAAAAGACATTTAATTAAAATGGAAAATAGACAAAACACTTGTACAAAAGCTTCATTTAGGGGCTGGTGAGATGGCTCAGTGGTCTAAAGCACCTACTTAGAACAAGCTTAGTAAAGCACAGGGACCACGGTTCAATCCCCCAGCACCACATGCCAACCAGCCCCGCCCCCTGGTGGGCTGAGCTGGCCACACACACACACACACACACACACACACAAAATTTTAAAAAAGCTTCATTTAACAAAAAGGGCATCAATACTAGCATTGGAAGGATGCACAGCAATTAAGTCTGACACCCTGTTAGTGGAAAACTGTAGTATCTTCTAAGCTATGCATACACATAGCTTATAATCAAAGAAATCTTACAATTAATTCAATGTGTAGTAAAAAATGTGTACATATATGCACCAAACAAGTCAAAATGAAAACACTTACAGAGCACTAACTGTAATATTCTAAAAGTTGAGACAGCTCAGAGGTCCACTCCATTGAGGTAGATTGGTACAACAGAATACATACCCTTGACAATGGACTAATTGCAACCACAGCAATGAAGTGGATAAATCTCAAAGATAGAATGATGAATAGAAGAGGCCAGACACAGAGAATAGAGAACATATGACTGTAATTATATGGAATTCAAAACTAATCTATGATGTTAGATATGAGGATAATGGCTTCCTTTTCAGGGGACGGTAGTGAATGGGCACTTCGGGCATTGGTAATATTATTATTTCTTTGTACAGATGTTTCAAGAATAAAATTTTTTACCACTCTAGGTAAACTAGGAGGAGAATAATGCAGATGATGGTTGCCTACCTAGTAAATAAATGATATGGGAAGTAGGCTTTAGAAGTTTAAATTCCACAGTTACTACAAATATGGAAAACCAAAGTGGGTGTGAGGTCTACTCTATGACACACTATGCATGGCCCTGAAGATGTAACACATCTTTACCTCAATTGGAGAGAGAAAGAAAGCCAAATTTGATGTGATAAACAAAACAAATTAACCTTGTCTGTTACAGCTGAGGTCATTAGTCCTGCACAGGATAGAAGTCACCTCTTTCTGAATGGCTTATGCAGCATACAACTGCATAACAACATGCAGAATCTTAGATTCTTGTGGCTCAACACAACTTAGCTCTACAGATCCTATAAGTCAGGACCAGTCCTGTGCTTAGTGAAAGAAAATCTAGTAAATAAGGCATGGTGATTGCCCTCTTAGTCTCATAATTGCCCTCTTAGGAGAGAAAGCATAATGGATAAATTATTTGAATACAAAAGAGATATTCTGAATTTATTGAAAATGCAAGCTGACAGCGATAATATATTAATTTAGAATTCTAACCTGGAGGCAAAGAAAAGAGTATGTGACCTTGTAAATGAGTTTAAATATGTGTGCTTTGTAAAGCAGTTAGAAGACAAAAATACTTACATTTTCAATACAGTTTTCAGATGTATGATAATCACTTCTTTCTCATATTCTCCAAACTAAAAAATTACTATTGAGGGGAAAACTCAGTGGACACACATTGAGCCAAAGAGTGAGACAGGCTTTACAAGCCTCAGTGCTGATCTGGCCTGTGCATTCTTGGACACAGGCAACAATAACGAGAGCTGAACAGGGCCAGGAATTGATTTAATATAGTTGGAGGCAATAAAATTCATCATTTTTGGTAGGAGCTTGTTGCTTTTATATTACTCTCTTCAAGGTCCTTGTTTTTCTACTAACAAGACCCTGACTCATCTTTGATGAACTTCTCCAGCACTATTTACAGTCAAAGTGGCCTCAAGGGCACCATTTGACTCCAGAGATAAAAATCATTTGATCCAAACCTGACCAATCAGAGAATGAAATTTCTTTGGCCATAACAATTGGCTCATCAACTATGCACATGATCTACATTGGTCCAATCATAAGAATAAGGGGCTTTGTGCAGGAGCTAAAATTCTTTGTTTTCTCTGTCCTCCTGGGGCTGAATAATTAGAAACTGAAATGTAACCTCACTGACTAGAGTCTATAGGACAATCAATGTGGAAATGGAGAAACCATAAAAGTTACTTATTTCCATTATTTATTTCAACTTTAAAAGTGAGCTCAGCTAAATCCTACACTGTGGCAACTGTTCTCCAGTGATCAGTCTGAATACTAGAGTGGGACAACCATGGTACAAAAGCTTAGACTCTTACTATGGGCTAACTGTACTTTGAAACTTACACAGCATGGACCACATCCAAAGTCTGTAGTCAACTGAGGAATGTTCTTTTGTCTGGTTAAAGAATTTTCTTTAGCAAGAGGTAAATGTAGCATTATAGAGCCAAAAATAAATGGTTAATTTGTCCTCTCTCTCATTTAACTATTATTGATTACATTCTGTACTGAGAAGCTGGGTAAAAAGTAAGACAGTGTTTATCTTCATGTATCACACAGTTTTATAGGTAAAATATTAACAGACCATTATCATATAAAATCCCAGCACTTAGGAGGCTGAAAACAGGAGGAATACTATGAGTCCTATTTGTGTAGTGAGACCCTGTAGACCCTATGCTAAATACATAAAAAATAATTTAAGAAATAGAAGCAATAATCCAGATGTAATATGAAGTATAGTTTGGGGGGATGTAAAAAAGAAGAACATTTGATAAGGAGGATGGGGCATGTGACCCAGGTGAGAGACGGCTGTTCTAAATCAAGATATTTTGAGAAAATGGAAACTGATTTCACAGGGATTCCCCAGGTAGAACCAGCAGGATTTCAAGCTTTATTAGCTCCTTTTAGCCACCAACTCCTGCATGTCTCATCAAGATGATGATGTCCATTCTATAAGGAACGTATGTCAGGTGGGGGGCTCCAACATACCATTTAGGATCCATTTCAAGTCCACCCTGTTTTGGTTCTATGCGGAAGATACAGAATAAAAATGAAAAATTATTTATTCACTGATTTCATGAATGATAACATTAGGGACACTTCCTTGCCTAAATTGGTAAGGTATTGGAAGTAAAGCACAACTCAGAGAGACAAGAGAAATCAACTGAACACTGCAAGTAGCTTTGCTCACTATCCAACTGAGTGATCTCAGGTCTCCAAATAGTTTTCAGAGGAACTGGGCTTCTGCTGCCCCTTCAATCAGCTCAGGCCCTATTGTTCTCACTGGATTAAAAACCCTTGCGTTCTATTTTTAATTCTGGTGGTCAATGATTGGCATTTTTGAATTTTCAAGAGTCACGCCTTCCAAATGTACAAGGTAACTACTTAACACTGCTCTCAAGAGAGGAAGTAGCAATCTGTTTAATCCTAGGAAAAAAGTGATATGAATTTATTGGGAGAGGGTATACTAGTCTTTCCTTTTCTGTACTAAATGCTATAGTTTAGAGAATAATTAAGCATGTTTTGGGCTATGTAGACGTTCATTTTAGCTACTGATCTTAGAAACTCTTCAGTGAGTTTGAGTCTACAGAAAAATAAAGTAATAGAATTCACTATCCTGCAAGTTTTAGAATCTGAAAGTATAATTTTTTAAGTTCCTGTAGGATGAGAAAAACTAGAAGTTTTTAAGAATAACCTTAATATGATGCTGTCCTTCAAAAAAAAAACATTGCTTATTACAACTATCTGAAAAAAAGACTTCTTTAACCCACATGAGTTTGTAAGTGAGAAGTTCATAAGGAAATTATTAAATTCCTGGGAACTCCTTCTTACAGACTACTGAGATAAAATGCTGATTCAAGACTTTCACTTGCCAGTCAATAACCTGGGTGGGATAAAAAAAAAAAAATTTAACGTTCCTCTGCCTAAATTTACTCAACTGCCATCACTTTATTGATTTGCATCTTCAATACACTGTTTGAACATCTTTCTCACTTCAATTTCATAGTATTTCTGTCTTGTCTTTTGCCTATTTTTTATAGAATATAAAAGATACGAGTATACAGTGATTAAGAAGAACACACAGCAATTCCATTCATGTTGCTAGGCAACACGGGCCACATATAAGCTGAAGGAAGGCATCCTGGGCATCTGTGTGAAGGAGAGATGCAAGGCGCTAGCAAGCGGACTGTCTTGATAACTGAGGAGTTATTGCCTTTGGACACAGATGGTCCTGGATTTGCCTGAGAAAGGGAAAAACACACTGATTTTAACCCTTTCTGGTGCTTTATTTTTCCAAGATGTTTTTAGAGTTCTCCTTTATGGAAAGTTGACACATTGTGGTATAACAATCATGATCTTAAAGAGAGGAAAGCAGGTGTGAATGGCAGCTGTAGGCTAGCTTACCTGCAGCCTGGATTACTTCAATTCCTGCACACTAGGCATGTCCAACCCCCATACACACACCAATCCATCCATCCAACTGATCAATCCCAAGGTTATTTTCTGATTTTTTTTGGCCAGCAGTTTCTGTCCCCAGTGATCAGCATTCACCCTCTTAAGTGTTCATTGTTGACTCTAGTAAGTTTGTTTTTTTATTACAAAGCAACAGAAGATCATGAGCAAGAAAATCAGAATAATACAAACTGACAAATGAACATCAACATCCACTATGGTGTTTGCCAGAGAAAAGCAATTCAAATGTATTGGTGCAGATCATTCTTGATTATTTTCAGCACATACACAGACAGATTTTTCCTTATATTACCTATATAGATTTTTCTTATTATCTTACATGGATTTTTTCTCATATTGTCTTATACATGAAGCTATCACTTACTTACTTCATAAACTTATTAACTCAACAGCAGAAAACATATCTTCATGACTTCTAAACTATGCCAGAATTACTTACTTCCATAAAACTTCAGAGAAGATAAGTGATGAACTTCAAAATCATATCACTAGTCTTGTAACAAATTCGCAACCATCCTTTGAACCTAATCATAGCCAGCTAGCTTTATACATTCCCAATCCCTTCTTTTTCATGTCTACAACTATTGATTTAGTTCAAGTGCCTTACCTGACCTCTTATAATAATGAGTGAAGTTAGACTCTGGTTTTAGATGTCAGAAACGTGAACTCAAAGCAACTTAAACAAAAGCAAATGTGTGGCTACACTGCCAAACAGGCCAGTTAGAAAGGGTCAAGAAAATACAGTGGGAGACACAGACTCATAAGGCCGGTAAGCCTTGGTTTCCCTCCCTGCACCCCTCAGCAACTCTGTGATGCCTTTATCCTTGGGCAGACTTTCCCCTGTATGTGACAAGATGGCCATCAGCATCTCCAGGCCTCGAAATTCTCAGTAAGTCTAGGGGAAAAGGATTCCTCTGATTCAGTTCTAAATGTCACTCTGAAACTCCTGAACTAACACTTTGGCTAAGGACCAGAAACTGTGAGTGGGGCTTGGGATAGAGAACATGCCCAATCTGGAGCCTGGGAAACAGTTCACTCTACACAAGACAAGACTCCCGGAGTCCAAGAGAGGTTATTCCCCAAAGCAAAATCAGCTGGCTATCACCAGAGAAACTCATTGGCCAGAACCATCAAATTTTCACTACCATTTGCCAGGGAGATGGCTCAGTGCCTGTGTGCTCTGATCCCACAATCACTCTCTTTCCTTCCTTACCAGGCTCAGTGTGCAGACCGAATCCACCAGCTAGCTCCCTTTTCCTCGGGAGACTGGTTGGATTTAACCAACCGAAGGCATCAACAGGAAAGTGGTCAGAGTACAAAGGGTGATTTAACAATATGTAGTGAATATTTAAATCTTTAAAGTGGATTACAGAAAAAGACACATTGCCGTGAATGCCCCTACAGAATGCCTCCCAACTTCAAATCCCTTATTCTATCATTCTTGTTGCATTATGAAGCAGTTCTGGAAATCTTTATGTCTTTGTATGGTATGATAAAAGATACGGCGAATGTCTTTCCATTGGATGACTGTGTTTTTGAATCACACTTCATAAATCCCCACCTCTTTCACTGGTGGGATACAGGTTTCTGTATGTACGGAAGCCTATAGTTTCTGTTGGGTAAACATTTACAAGCAAGTGTGGCTTTAGGGTGTAACAACGACTCTCTTCCCTCACCCCTTCACAGGGTAAGAAACTTGCATTAGAGAAAAAGGGTAGTAGCATCTCACGCTACTGTAGCACTCTCCACTGTTCTTCGTTGGTTTTAATACTGTACACACCCTTACTCTGTTTGTGTGTGCCTTATCTTTGGCATTGGGCTTTCTCAGCTGCAGCCTCCTAACAAGCTGATCAACTCATCAGCATTCTTTCTAGCAACCACAAATCTCCTTAACCACTAGTCTTCATTCAACAGATGAGTATGAATACTGAAGGCTAAGGAGTCATTGCGATTTAAGCTGTGATGGGAGAGCTACACTGAGGACTATAACACTCTATTTATTCTGAATGCTCTCATTTTGCTTGATTTAGGATAATGCCTCTGCAATACACCCCCTAAAAATTCAGATTTCATAGGAGAAGTGAATGGAAATGGAAAAAGGAAAGGAAGGAGGGAGAAATGGATGGAAAAAGGGAAGACAGAAGGAAGAGAAAAATGGCATCACTATAGAGTTAGACCTTAGAATACTAGAACCTGGGAACTCAGGGTACCACTGTAGGCTGCCCTGGAGCTGTCAATCTTTCACTGGGTTTCACTGTTCTGACCTCTAAAACTCTGGGATTAGATCAGATTATCTTTTTTGTGTGTGTATTTAGTACAGAGTATACAGGGTCTCATTGCACAGATCAGACTCATAGTGACTCTCCTGTCTTCAGTCTTCCGCGTGCTGGGATTACAGGGATGCACTGCCACACCCAGTCTCAATCACCATCAGGGCACCCTGAGGGCGGGACTGCCACAGCAGGCCAGGAATTGAACCCTGGCCTCTGTGTCTGCCTAAGCAGGTGCCTTAATCCCCTGAGCTATTTGACTGGCCCTCAAGACCAGATTGTCTTTAATCTAACCTTCCAATGAACAACTGTTAATGATGCTTGCAAAAAATACCCTTAAAATACTACTAGTTCAAAGAAATTAAAGATATTTCGAATACATGTCCTTCTTGACTAAAGAAGCAAATTCTGTTTGAAAACCAGACGATCAATTTAATTAATAATAGAAGAGAAACCTAAGGCACTGACCTTCAAAACAAAATTGCTTCTGTTCAGATTCTTGCTGCAGACCAAATTTTATAAACAAAAAATGTGGGGCTAAGTGGGGATCTGCAGTGAGCCCAAGGAAAACACTGCCGAAGCCAGTGGGAGCCCACACAGTCTGGCCAGGAGAGTGAGGCAAGACTGGAAACACTACAGAGAATCCGCAGAGGAGGGAGTCCCCACCCATCTTTTATGATTTGACTGGTTCAGTCAAGATTGTGGAAGTTGTGGGAGGAAAATTTCAAAAGGCCAAAGCAGGAAATGAGCTGTAACTTGACTGAGTGACTAAAGAAAATGGAAAGGCATCAAACCCAAAAAGAGCTTGGAAAATATAGCTGTTTAAATCTGAAATTAGGTAACTGATAACATGAAAAAGGATACAAAAACAATCCAAACTTCTGAGACATTTCATGCTAAAAATAACCATTACAAGCTGCCAAGGTAGAATAACAGACAATATACAAACTGAGTTCAGTAAACTATTTAGGGGAAGGAGAGGTAAAGTGGTGCTAAAGGCTGTTTTTCTGAGAACTTGATGTTTACTTTGGCATGGTAAGGTAAGGCCAGAACACCTGCACTAAGCCCAAGGAGAGTTCAGTACCCGCAAAGACATGTACAAAAGAACACAGAGGAAAAGTTAGAGATAACACTAGCTGCATGTTTTGACAAAATGGCTTTAAGTTTCTTACCAGGGAATTAATCAGTCAGTTGGGCACGCCTCAAGCACCACTGGGAAGAACGGTGAGTTCCTAGCAGAACCTTGATGCAGAGAAACAGAATGATAGACTAGCAGCATCTGCAGGAAGGTGGGACCTGGAACAGGGACTGGCAGCCCATTTGAGTAACTGCCTGGAACATAGGTTCTACAGTATTGCAATATACAAGCTGGTGGCTATTAGTCACTTGTATTTACTGACTATTTGACTGTGGCTGAACATTTTTTCATGTATTTATTAGCTTCTAGTATTTCTTCCGCTGAGAAGTGTGTGTTCATGTCGGATGCCCACTTCTCAGAGGAAGAAATTCTAGAAGCTGGTCTAGGTTCATCTGTGTCATAAGTGGAAAATACACTCTACATTTTGAAGACAAAGTAACAACTTTATTGACAATTTTATTTTATATATATGTGTGTGTATGTATGTATATAACATTTGGGGCTTGCTGAATTAAATACTAGTGTAAATTATTAAGATTATTTTCATATCTCATTTTGCTTATCTTTAAAATACATATCAGAGGCTTTAAAGTAACACATATAGCTCACTTTTGTGGTTTGAATTACATTTCTATTTCACAGAGGCATTCAACAAAGACCTTTCCTTTCCCTCCAGGCATCTGTGTTATGATGAAATGGGGGGAGGCATGGTCCAGGCATCACCGTCTTTCCTTTCTCAATCACAGCCTGGTTTCAGACTAACTAAAAGAAAACCACAATGAGACTCAACAGCTCCTGTGTAAGACACACAACTGCCACTCCCTTGGGAATGCACACTTATTACAACAGTCATCACCACCTCCTCAGATGTAACCCACTTACCATATATGTACACCACCGTATTCGTATGTGTCAGAATCATATCCAGAAACAAGGGAGAAATATTAACAGAAATCACTTGTTCAGTGATTTGCATTTGTTCAGTCAAGTATTATCATTTGTTTGGACTAAAAGGAGTCCTTAGTGCTTGCTAATAAGAAGAGATTCTTTGCAGTTCAATAGAATTTGAATTTCATGCCCTTTATTTCTCAAGGGTAAATCAGTTAACTAAAAGGTAATTCCGCTGTAAGGCTTCTAATAATCAAAATACTGCTCATGGCTAAGAGAGTAAAAAAATAAGCTTCTGCTTTATGATAAAACCCTCTAGAATGAGCTTCCAGATGGCACAACTGGATCCTGTTCTCTCAGCTATCTTCTCTGAATTTCTGTTTTTTCCAACCGGAGAGCTATCTAATTGCTCCAGATTTGTCTGTTCTGGTGGAACCCATCACCCTGCAGGCCTTTCTTTCTGGACTTGCTAGCTGCATCACACTTCTAGTGCAGACTGGTTGGTCAGTTTACTGTGACACACTAATTTTCCGCACTGATAAAATGCAGACTTAAGCTAACAAAGCAGTTCCCTCACAGCTAAACTTTTAAGCAACTCTTGAGTTTTAAAGTTGGTCTCCTTAAGGGTTTTGCTCCCATATCAGACATTTGCACCTTCAGGTGACCAAGCATTTATACCCTAGTTCATTTGTTAAAATAACTGTGTTTCCCTTGGAGGAGCTACCTTGTCCCTAGTTTCAGTCCAGGTGGTCTGAGTGAGGCTGCATTGTGCTTCCCACCTCATTGCCAACTGGCAATTTTCTTGGCTTATTACTGTAGTTTCTTGGAAATTCCAGCTGAAATACAAACCACAGTGGTTCAGATATTGCTACGTGGACGAAATCCAATACAGTAAACTTAAAGAGAAAATCTGTTGAAACTAGTAGAAAGAATTGCATTTTATTTGCATTAGAAGTTGACAGTCGCTAAGCTTCAACACGTGATCACTTGCAAAGGCCTTGCCTCAGAGGACAGTGAAGTAAAGATAGAGAACAATTCTAATGACTTTGTTGAGGTCCTGGGGAAACAATGAGTACTTCTGAATTTTTCAGCTGGATGAGCTACTAAGTTCTCACTGTTGCTTAAGGTACTCAGAATGTATTTCCTCTTGCTGTGAACTGAAAGAATACTGACTATCATGACTCTTCTAACATTCAGCCACTTCAGGGATGGATAAGCCATACTTTTGCCTATACATATTTTTAAAGAGCAGGTTCTCATGAAGTCTCTCTTGATATAATTTTGCTCTAAAATCTCTTCCCTTTGTCTTTTTCAAAACATAGTCTGAAGCATCTAAATATCACTACAATATCTTGCCTTGATCCAGTCTATCCATAACAAGAGAATTCAAAGGTCACATAAATCCTTGCCAAATTTCTGATAACCTTCTTTTTTTTTTTTTTTTTTCAGAACCGGGGATTGAACTCAGGCCCTTGCGCTTGCCAGGGAAGCGCTTATTCCACTGAGCCATGTCCCCGGCCCCTCTGATAACCTTCAATATCACGTCATCGCTGCTACTCTTTAGGATTGCATCCCAGCTCTGTATGCACCATAAGGCCCAGAAGCCGATTTGCATTCTGACTTTGCCTGGTATCCAAATGCACAACTGTTATTTCTGCCTGTCTCTTAAAGTAACTGCTTTAAACCGCAGTGGCTTTAGGACCAGGAATCTACCAGAGCATGCCTCCTAATCTAGGAACTACAGGTGAACCCCTGTACTTGTTAAAAAGTTCCTCTAAGGAAATTAAGAAGCCATTTATGGTGGAAAAATAGTCCACTTTAAGATTCCTGACTGCTATGGTGAATATTACCTTTTCCTAAATTTGCCTGAAGCCAACAGCTTGTCGTGGCACTAATTTATGGTTTTATATTTCTCATGGCCAGCGTTATCCTAATGACTAAGCTAGTTTTCAGATTCCAGTTACTTCTCACCAAACCTCAGCCAGCTTTCCCCTATATCCCAGTGGAGAACAAATACCCTGCTTCTCTCCACTTACAGTGCACAAGCTCACAGTCCCATGGTTATCCAGATGCACTTACTTACAAAGTGTAGTAGAACGCACTGACCAAGAAACCAGAACACTGAGATTCTTCTAATCATGGATTTACTAATTACTGGCAATACATTCAACTGCCTTAAATGCAAAAAACATTGATAACTTCTCAAAAGTTCTCTTTATCTCTAAGTTGAGTATTTTCCTCCGGTTGGTGGGTAGCTGAGTGATCAAACACAGGCTTAGTATTCTTGAGGCCCCAGGTTTAATCTCTGACACCCCAAAAATTAAATCAAATTAAAAAGTACTGGACCTATTTTGCTGGATTTTGTGAGACTCAGATAAGAATGCGAAAGCACATTGTAAGCTTTTAAGTTTTATATATATATATACTTGTATATATATAAATATAATAAATTATATCAGTAGCCAACTATTATCTCATACTTGTTTTCAACCGTAGTCACATAGATTACGAACACTTGGTGAATATTTGTCAGTTCATAAGAATGTACGCAAACAGTCCTAAATGTTTATGTAACAAAAGGAAAATGTTTGCTATAAACTAAATGAGAGGCTAGGAGGCTGAAGATGTTGAGGATGACCTCGCCAACGTTTCTTCTTGCTTGATTTCTTGATAACGGCCACTGTTTCCTGGCATAAGATGGAATCTTAGTATTTAAAATGATTTTTTCATTTCTCTTATGTTCAAAGACGTTAAATATTCTTTTCATGTTCTTATCAGCCATTTTTTTTTACTTCTGAGATATGTCTATTCATTTCATTTGCCAGTTTTTTGCTTGAGTCTTTAATTTTAAGTGTTCTATGTTCTTTGAATCAGTATACAGTTGCTTAAAAGACTAAAGATAGAAATTCCATTCAATTTAGCTATTCATGTTCTAGGTATCTTCCTGAAAGAGTTGAAGATATCATATTACAGTGACACACAAAGTCCATGTTTATAGCAACACAGTGACAGCTAAAACTTGGAATCTACCACTGTGTCCATCAGCAGATGAATGGATAAAGAAAGGGTGGTATCTGTATGTAATGGACTACCAATCAGCAATAAAGAAGGATGCATTTGCATCATTTGTAGTAAAATGAGATCATAATGACAAGTGAAATAAATGGGGGCCGAGTTCCGTGAGCCCCCAGACCCAGTCCTAGCCCAGGTCCGGCACAGCTCAGGACTGGCATACACGCCTCGGGTGTAATCCTGCAGCTTCAATCCCTGCAGGGGAGAGTGTAGAGGATAGATCCAACCAGCTAGTCCAGGAGCAGAACATCTC
>NW_004524616.1:3940022-3952243 GCF_000260255.1 Octodon degus
GATAAATGTACCAAATAAATAAAGAAAAGATAAAAAGAAAAGGAAAAAAAGAAAAGAGAAAAGGAAAGGAAAGGAAAGGAAAGGAAAGGAAAGGAAAGGAAAGGAAAGGAAAGGAAAGGAAAGGAAAGGAAAGGAAAGGAAAGGAAAGGAACTGGTCATGACCACTTGTCTGAAGGAAAGCTCGCCCAGCCCACAGAAAGACTCGGTGACTGAACTTTGTCCATGGAGGCAGACAATGCCTCTCTGTGTGTAGAGATGGAGGTGGCAACTGGAAACCATAAAACTAGAATATTTAACAACAGCACAGATAAGGAATGAGAGCGTAAAGGGTCAGATGATGAATTTTGACTGTAAAGCAAGTCCTCTGGCACAACTGGCTAGCAGAACTAGTGCATAATTTGACACCATCCATCACTGCTTTTTTTGTCACAGAGATACTTAATAATCTGGTTTTTGTGGATTGTTAAATCAAATTCAACAATTATGAGGACATAGTTTAAAAAGGAGGACAGTGGTTTCCAAACTGAAGCAGGTGTCAATTTTCTGGAACACTGCCTTAGAATTCCAGTACATGGGAGGGACCTCCGCCTCTGAAGAATTCCTGTGTTAATGTCCCACGTCCTCAGCTCTGCCACCTCTGAGGACAGTAAATGAAGTCAGGGATGGTAGAATCTGAAGGATTTCTGATGAGAGAAGAATGAGATTTCCTAGAGAATCAGCAAAACAGAAATAGGCTATTGAATGGGTTGATCTCCTCTGAGAAGGTCCCACACCACAGAGCATATGGCCTCTCCTATCTGGCAGGTCAGGTGCATTTATTCAGAGTGAACTGCCAGCACTAATGACCCTGGTGTGCTGTCTGAAACTCCACTGCAGAGCACCGCAAACAAAGAAAGCCTTAGGAACCTGCAGTCATAGTATTAGGGCCAATACAGTTAAAAAGAAGTAGTAGCAGTTACTGTGAAAGTAAAATAGCTAACTGTGATCTCAGAAATTGGTGGAATGCCAGTAATAGTAAATGCCTAAGTAGTATACATGTGGTGTAATAACTGGCGTCTGAACGTCACACTCAAACCTGTCTGAACTGGGTCCTTGGCGCTGTCACTTATTAGTATTTTGATTGTGTGAGCTCATTAACCTTTCTGTACCTCAATATAAAAATGCAGAGTAGAACAGCGCCCTCTTTGTAGAGTTGTCAGATGAAGTGAATGAGAAGGCCCATGTGGAGGGCTTGGCTCAGCATCTGCACCTATTGAACACTCAATATTGGTTAGCAACAACAGGAATAAGAGTGGGGAGAGCAGCAGTGTCAAAGGAATTAATCTCTCACAAGGGTACAAGTGAAAAGGCACAAGGATGCCCTTACTAGAGGCCCCACGGCCTAATGTATCTTCACGTCACCTGCCAGGACAAGCACTCTGAGGTTCCAATAGAGACATGGTGTTCTTTTCATCCTTCCATCTCTGCCAGCCTCAGAATTCATGGCTGCGAGGAAAATTCAGGGCACATGTATGGAGGTGGCATTTGTTAATGTCGGCTGGGCACAAACCTTTGAATGATGCACCTTCAGCAATGAGACATTGACCAATGAGTTGTAAAGTGCAATAAAGACTTTTTCAATTTTAGTTAAACTACACCAACGTTATAATATGCCAGACAGTGTGATCAATATTGGGCGCATGAAGTACAGCAGAGTAGGCACACATACATAAATTGTTACAAGCAACTACATCAACTGCACCTGGCAACAGAGATTGGAACATAGAGCTCTGGGGACACAGAGGGAAGGTAGGGGACTTGGGGATCAGTAGGTAACAGATGAGTTCGTACTTGGATTATGAGTAGCAAGTTGACAAAAGCAGGACAGGATGGGTGTAAGCAGACCTGGGTTCCAGAAAGATGGTCAGTCATCAGGATGCTAAGTGGTGGGAAGTACAGGGGGTTGTAGTCAGGAGTTTGGAAACGATGTCAGTCACTCCAGGCAAAGACAATGAAGCCTGAAGACAGCAGCAGCACAAAAGCCATAGGCATAAAAATATAATAATAATAAATGGCATAGAGAAGGTAGCTGAGCAAGGTTACATAACTCTAGATAAAACTCTGCTAAAATTAAGCTGGTATTAAAAAGGAGACTAGGTTTTCCTTTCATGGAGTAAAATTTCATCAGTTCAACAAAATTGAGTGTAAGTATGTCAAAATTCATCAAATATGAATTACGGATTTCTTTTAAAAATATGACTAAGTGCTTAGATTTTTTTGACTAGATGAGATATTTCAAATAACTTTCAACTTCCCTGCTCTTAATTAGCAGCATCAATGCTTGTACAAACAATTAAAGGGAGGTTCTTACAAGTGAAGATTTTTTTCTGTCGTGGATTGAACCTTCCTCTTTTCTTTTTTTTTCCCCTTCCTCTTTTCTGATTTTATTCACACATATGTTCTTCCAAATCTGGCTGCTGCTTGCCATCAATTTCTCTCACACTACTATAGGAGTCAGCACCTTTCCTCAAACTGATGAACTGCCTAGACAGCTGCTCTCAGAATCTTATCTCCCCTTCTCCCAAGACTGGATTAGGCGCATCAAGCTGGGTGATGCTAACCCATTGTAGCACTACCACAGGAAATAATACGTTTGAAGTTGCAAACTAAAATCAACCACAATTTTCCCAGTTCCCAAACTCCTGGGGTGAGTCATGCTATTTGGAAATGCTGTCCACAGTACCATGATAAAACACAGTTCAAGCCAAGTTCAAATCTCTTTAAGAAGAGAATTTTATTTTACCTTCCATTAATGTACTAAATTAATTCAAAAACCTTAATTATCTTAGTTTGCTGAAAACTTACATGAAATCAATGCACTACTTATTTTCCAATTACTTGTACATTTCTTACATCATAAACTTCATGAGTCATATAGAATTTATTTGCTATGAAAAGTACTACTCCGATCTTCAGTCATACTGGCTAGAAATGTAAGAACAAGGAAATAGCTCACTAATTATGAAATTATTTTTGGGTGTATTACAAGGGATTGTCTCCTGTAAGCTTTCAACTCCAAGTAGAGAACAATCTGTTCTCTATTTAAAAAGAACTTGGGAGTTTGGTACATCAGGAAGGTCATAGTTCTAACTTTTACCCATGCCTTAATAGTGCAAAACATCCTTAGTTTATGTCAGTTAGGATATCACATGACCCCTTAAATCCTAAGAAGAAAAAGGCTTCAAATAAGGGCAACCTTGTTGTTATATTTGTCTTTTACTGTCCACAAGATTATTAGCCCTTTAGAATCAATTTCTACTCCATACAATTCATAGAATAGCTGTGATCAGAGTATTACCTGAATATTTTCCCAATGGAATCTACACAATGAAGTCAACTTTCTACCAGTCCTTTTATTTGGTAACAGGAATCAAAATCAATACCAGTCATTTTTACCAAGATGTGTCGGAGTTTTCTATGCCATCTCCAAACTCAGCTCTATCTCCCTGTTTACCTCTTCTCCACGACCACCTTCAAAAGGTTTTCTTCTTCCTTCTCCTATAATTTGTCACCACATACCAGGAATCAGCTTCATGAATCCCTTTAGAATTTGTAGCCTCTCCTGCAGTGGCTCTTCTGGTCTCTGTCCTGTCTCTGCTGGACCACTGTTCAGCCCACTGAGTAACCGCAGTGCCTACCCTCCTGCCCTCGTTATAATCCAGCCTACCCTTCACACCAGGCCCACGGCTTTGAAATATCTGACATAAACTTCTCCCTTCTGTGCAGATGGATCCACTTTCTGGACCTTCCTGCAGGATTTTTGAACTTACCATTGCTATCATTCTTTGAATGCTAAGAAGTTAAGAAGTATGAAGCTTCTGATTTAACACTTAAGAAATAACTCTAAAGTTGCATGTATCTATATGCATACTTTGAATTCAACGTTTTGAGGGTTTGAGCTGCAATAATTATATACAGTGAATAATGATGGCATTTGAGATAAAGTAAAGCTAGAAACATCAGTTGCATGCTTGATAAAGAGAGCTTATAATAAATATGCATATGTATCTGGTATGCACAAAGGCATGATATTACTGAACAATCAAAGATGAATACTTTGTGTTAAACCTTTCATAAGCACTGAAATTAATAAAGCCATTATAAGTTAAGGAGTAAGAGAGTGGGCAGATGAGAAGGAGAAAAGAGTTTATTCTTACACTTCTTTAGAAATGCAAATAAGAACACTGCTTGAACATCATTACTGACTGATAAAATAATAATCATAGGCATTTACTTAGAAACCTGTTGCAATTCCTTAATTGAAAAAAACATTTAACTCAACTAAAATCTATTTGCTAAATGGTAATAAAATAAACTTCCAGAGAGAAAAACAACAAGTACCAAATGTCATACTATGGTTCTATATGCTTGAAGATAATTCTTATCACTGTTTTCCACATTTAAGTGATGAAGAATAAGTCCTCAGAGGCCAGGAAGGCAGATTGCATGCTCTGACCAACTGCACACTGTGAAACTCAAAAGATAGACCTGCTCGTCCAGCAAACTTGGGTTAAAATATTGGCTTTGCTCTCCCTGGAAAGGGGACTCTATGCAAAATAATGCCCCCTCTTTGCTTCAGTTACTTCATATGTAATCATTCAAGCACTATTGGTAATTAACTTCTCGTGTTGTCAGAGTTAAAGCGTATATAGAGCACTTGTTTGGCTGAATGAACTATAGCAAACTGTTCTTGTCAAATGTTCAAAGTAGCAAATGACAAGTAATTTCATGTTTTCCTATTATTATCTAAATCCATTTTTTCTGATTTGATTATGGTTGACTAAAATTTTAATCTAAATTTATACATAGTTTAGATGATAGTTTTGACAGAAAATAATTTGAAAGAAGCAGAAATTTAGATTTTAAGTTCAGGTAAATCACTTGCTAGCTTTGTGGGATTAGGAAAAAATCAATTAATGTCTCTAAAACCTTCTTTATGTCTCTTATCTACTGTGCTTTGTGTGACTGCAAGAGGCTACAATCTGCAGAGCAAATTTCAAATTATGGAAAAGAGCTTTAAAGAAATTTATTTCTTGATGTCATTTTACATGTTTTTATAAATAAATGTTTTATACTTAATTATTAGTTTAATTGTACAAACTTGTGGAGTAGCATGGGATGGTTTAAGACATGTACGCAATATGTAATGATCAAATCTTGGAAGCTGACATATATTTCTTTATACTTTTTAAAACATATTATTAGCATATAATAATTTAAAATATTTATGGGATACAAGTCATAGGTAAAATCATTTTTAATTTTTAATTCATTTTAATGAGAAAATAAAATAGCACTGAAACTGATTAGTAGGACAGTTACAATAATTAACACATTGCATATTGTTCTTTTCATAGTGGTTAGAGACTAACCATAATGGTTAGTCTCTAACTAACCATAAGACAAGATGTAGACATGATATCTTGTCTAAACAATATTAGTACAAACCTAAAATCACATTCTTGCTGAATCTCTTATCAGTCTGTTCTTATAAAGGACAAGAAGACTCTGCTTTTCTGTAATCCAAGTGACCCTACAACACAGACAGTGCTGTAATCCTATTAAACAAGGAGAAAAATCTTACTTGGTAGGATCTGAAAACCATACAGCTCTTGTAAAAATTAGGGGAAAATTAAGTTTTACATCTACCCCTGCCAAGTTTTGCATCCACTGATCAATACAAGTCCAAAGAAAATGTCTAGAAAAATCCTACTGCAATTTGAGATTTAAATGAAAATTAGTTACGGCTCCCAGAGTTCCAAGAGAACCAGAGTACAAGGAGGGACTACAAGGCATGGTATAACTTGGAGCCACGTGCTCTGAGTCGACCAAACAGCAACTAGACTGATGCATGGGAATAGTAGCTTTGAGAGCATTTTGCTAGAGCCAAAATGCAACTTTCCTGGCCTAGGACAGTCTCTCAGCAGTATAATTGGAAGTATTCCTTAATGGGACTCAGAAGTTGGTGCTAGCAAACAAAAAACAATTCAACAGCACTTAAAATAATCCTTTTGGTCATAATCAAATTTTCCAAAACACACCAACAAGGCAAACTAAGAGTGAGCTTCCTACAGGGAAGCCGATTGAGCGTCAGATATTTCCGTCGATATGAGGCCATGCGAGCTCGATAAAGCCTCATAGATCACGCAGCTATACACTCTGGAAAGAGCCAGTACTATGTGAGGAAGCTGTACCAGTTATTAGCTGCTGTTTTCATGCAGCCATCTCAACCAGAAGATTGTAGAGAAGGCTACAAGTTTGAAAACTACTTTTTGCAGACTTCCTAATCTGCTGGCTTTTAATTATCTTTTCTAAGTGAGAGGCTCGGAATGGGAAATTAAGCAATAAAAGATAAACGATAATAACTTTTCTGTTGTATCTGAAAATGCTTTTATCTGGGACAATAACAACAAATGATTCCAGGAGCAAGAACTGTGGGAATGGCTACCCCTCTCGAACGGACCCACGGCAGCCCACGTGTGCTCATGAGGCCACCTGACCTCCAGGACGTCTCCTTCTTGCTGCCTCTCTAGGAAGCTTTGTGACCAAGTCCCTCAATTTAGTCCCCTATTGGTTAGAATACGTGCAAGTTTCCACTTTCTTTGCTTTCTTTCCACTTGCTTTCCACACTGATACATACTGAAGAAACAACCAAGTCCGAGAAGTATTTTACTCTTAACAAAATCATCAACCAAACGATTGATAGGCTACAAAGACGAGCTGACTGTCTCCAATTGAGCACAAAATTTGGAGCCCAAATGACACAGATATAGCTTTAAATCCCAATTCCAAAATAGGAATATCTCTGACTCCATAGAAGCTGGAGGGTAGAGAACACAGTGCTGAACAGAATACAGAAGACAAACAAACTTATTCCAGTTAAACCATGTATTAGCCCTGGCAACGACAGTGCTCTCTTACCTTTGGAGTCTAGATTCCCTCACCAGAGAATAGGTATAATCAGAGCCAAATTGTCAATAAATTGAGGACTTACAAGGTTAGCCCGTTAAATGGATGCTGAAGTTAAGCAATCAAAAGACCAATTAAATAAGTCCTACAGATAATAAATGCCTGCATGTCATTTTTGCCTTTGTAACAATTCAAGACAGTGTTCGCCATTTATCCTATGAACACTATGTTCAAGATACTGAGGATTTTACTTATGTTACTTATAGGCATCATAAAGGTTCCACACACATCTCTCCAAACTGAAACCTCAGGGAGATTAAAAACTTGTTCAAGCTCTTGAAGATAGTGGGAAGGTGAAGACTGAAGTGTGTATCAGACCATATCCATAAATCACACTCTTCCAGCAACCCATGTGCTGCTAGTTGAAGCTGTTGTGGCCACAGCATTTTGAAAGCAATTTTGTGTCACTTGTACATCAAAGATTGCTAGTCAGCTCTTACCTGACCCACCATTAAAGCAACCTGAGCTGGGAAGACAGCTCAGTAGAATAAGCACTTGCCTGGCAAGCTCAAGGGCCTGAGTTCAATTCCCAGGTTCCCCCCACAAAAAAAAGCAACCTGAGCCAACCAAAAAAAAAATCTTTCTCAACTTTAACTCCAATATAAGCCAAACCTCAAGACCAAGAGAAAAGAGGAAACACAGCTACATACTTCCCTAGGGATGGGCATCAGGGATGGATATTTTAAATAGGTATCAATCACCTTGAAAGAGCCCAAATAAGTCACTAGCCCAACCCCCAACAGGAAGAGACCCTGTCCCGTATTCATGTCTGTTTGCTACATGACTGGTTTCCCCATTTGGTACTGGATTTAATTAATTTTACCTGAGCAATGGTTCTTGTAATCTCATTGATTGGCCATAGTTTTGTCCAAACTCCTGCCCATGTGAGTTCCCATGTCTTCTCCACTACCTTAGACCCATCTCATCACATGGTTTTCCTCTATAAAAGTCCCTGGAAGAGATAGCTTCCAGGGAAAACACACTTGGGCCCCTCTCCTGTCCCTCTCTCAGACAGGAGCTTTCTTTCCCCCAGTAAAGAGATTCTGCTCAAAAAAAAAAAAAAAAAAAAAAGATTGCTACTCTAGTTCCACAGCCAGCACACTGCACATATTGAGGAGGATTATGACTTTGGAAATATAAATGTGTCATCATCCTTTTGCTAGCTTGTGACACCTCTAGCTTGAGGTTCCTTGTGATTCTATAAGGCACAGGATTTTCAGCACAGGGTGAGTTCCAGCTCACAGTCACTGTGCTCCTGATCTAATCAAATGATTTAACTGAATAATTATCATTTTGTCAGTCAAGCAATAAAGCTGAGTACTAGTCTCATTTACATTTCTAAAGCAACATAAAAAGATCCCCTTTTAAAAGGTACCCACTCACTTTCTCCTTATATGCTAATCCATGACATAATTTCAGGGCCTGAAAAGAAATTTCCTGCAAAATATTTCACTGCCTGAAAGTTGCACCTGTTGACAATCCCAATTGGCAGGTTGCAAACATGACTTATCCCTGGCTCCAGACCAATTCCATACTGATCAGTCTTTACGGTGAACAACTTGTACACACGATTTCAAGTTCCATGAATTATTTCAAAGCTTTGGAATATTAAGCTGTAAAGATTCCAACTTCAGACATTTATGAATCATAATACATACTGTCACAGTACTGACAATCAAATACAAAACCAACTCTCCTGCTTAAAAAAATGAATATCTTTGCTAAGGTTGTATAATTGCAGTAAAATTTCATTGTCATATTGACAAATAATTAATTCATCGATTTGAAGTAATGGATGGCAATTCAACATCATAACAAAGTTAAGGCAACTTGGTAATCATTTCAAAGCTAGCCACTTACTTTATTATATTTAAGTGATAGTGTCATAGGTATAAAATAGCCATTTGTTTTTTATATTGAGATTATGTCTTTAATTTTAAAATATTCAACTTTTGTTACTTAGATTTTCTGTTGCATACAAAAGTTTGTGATTTAATCTTCTGCTTGAAAGTACTCAGAGACCCCTTAGTACATGTACTTAGTGCCCGTTAGTAAGCTTCACTAAAGGGAAAATAAAGAAAAAATTACACAGTGCCTTCCTTCCTTCCATCCTTCCTTCAAGTAGCTTACAAAAAATGAAAACTAAGAGATTTCATCAAGAAAGCAAATTACACAAGGCATGGAGAAAAAAGAATTGGAGAAATACAATAAAAAGGTTGTTACGCCATACTACCACCTAGAGATTGTCTGCCCTTGCTAGTAGCAACTATAAATTTGACTTTCATTTTCCTGCAATCCTGGCAAAGGAAGGAACATACTATCATTTATAGGATTTATAATTCTTATAAGATGCTTTCTGGTTGCTAATGAGAGGCATTAATAAGAAAGCACATAATTATTTTGTAGAGAAGAAACAGAATGTGAAATGAGGATGTTCTGATTGAAGACAGAAGACACCCCAGAAACCCCAGGGGCAGCAAAGAAGGAAACTGTAAAGAACACAGCAGGGAAGGAGTTGAGTTAAGGCTGAAAACAGCTGCAATGAAAAAGAATCAAAATATAAAACTTTCTCCACTCCAAGTTTGGCATCATTATCTATGGTAGACAGGTTTCTAAGTATGAAGTCATACATATATATGAGCATTTCTTCACCTCTTTCTCTCCTGAGTTAAAGCTGTACTTTCTGGAATTAGAAACTCCTAGAAAATATGTGTATAAAAGAGAAATTTTTAAATGCAAAGAAAAGCAGGAAGTAAAGGACAGGACAGAGCCCAGAGACTTTCATGGGTCTCTCTAGAACTGAGGAATACCATGTCAGGGGAAGACACTGGCATTGAAAAAAAACCACACAAATGTGAGCTAACTCTGAAGTCAGGAGCTATTTTAGGGTCCCAGCAAGCATCCTTGTGGACTTGAGGACAGAACAGACCTGGGGGTCTGGGTTTACTTCCCACACACAAGCCAGGAAACATTGCTGAAAAGAGTAGCTCCTGCAGGATCCACAAAGCCACTCTCTCCATTTTCCCTCCAGAAGAACACAGCTGTCTCCTCCAGAGCCCCAAGGAGAAAAGGACCAAACAAAGGAATCAGGTAGGTGTCAGATTATCTAGCAAAAGCTGCCTGGTGCCTGGTGCCTGGTACGTCTGTGAGGCACTGTTTACTGAGGGACAACCCTGGGGAGGGACTCTACCTCTCCAGTGGGGACCTGATTCACTGCAGCATTTCCTTCTGAGTCAACTCATCCTATATCCACTGCTCTCCCTGCCCTGCAGGTCCTAGCAGAATGGTACTTGCCGTGTGTGTCTCTTAACTTCAAAAATCAACACACAGTATTTTTCTGCTCTTACCTTATAGTTCACTTAGGAAGGAGCTGACTGTATATCTCACTAGGGTTCTTTTTCCAAAATTTTTTTTTAAATCTTTTATTCAGTTAGTTATTTGGTACAGGGTCTCGCTATGCAGCTCAGACTTGTAGTGATCTTCCTGTCTCAGCCTCCCCAGAGCTGGGATTACAGATGTGCACCCAATTTCTGTGGCCAGCCAGCACTGCACACCTGGAGTTTCAGGATGATACCAGGGATCGAATCTGGGTCCCTGCATCCAGGTCCTTGTGTTTGCCAAGCAGGCACTTAGACTGCTGAGCTATCTCTCCAGCCCCACCGTTAGGGTTCTTTTGTGGTTGTATTCATCTCTGCTTACATGCTTGTCTTCGAACTAGACTGTGAAAGCCTAAAAACAGGCATTTATCTGACTTCTCCTACCACATCATTTAGCAGTGTAATTAACGCCAAAAATGAAGAAATGCAATAATCAGATCTCGGCAATTTTCCTACTTCCTGGCTATGCTGGAAATCCCAAAGTCCTTTATTTCCAAACATGGTCTTCAGTATTTTTCACCTTAACTCTGAGCCTGTACCTGATAACTGCCCCCAAAATAGCTAGTGTTAGTTCCTGACGTTTCTAGCCAAGAGTGTTGACAGAGACAAAACAGTAAGAATCAGGCTGAATTGGCGAAGTCAATTAGAAAAGATGCAAGGGCTTGGGAGATAGCTCAGTGGTATAAGCGCTTGCCTAGCAACGCTATTATATTTTGTTCTTATATTCATTTATTTTGTTATTTTATTTTTTGGTGCTGGGGATCTAACTCAGAACCTTATTAGATCCACAGTACTGCAAAATAATAATAATAATAATAATAGCTTAATTAATTAAAAGAAGACATAACTAAAATTGAAAGACTCAGTGAGGCTGACAAAATGCTTACGTGTGAGCTATTTATTTAGCCCTAACCGTCAAGCAGGACTTCTCTGTCCCTTGATAACTGGGAATAAATTTCGGCCTGTGACAGAGTGAGGCCTTCACTCACATTTCTGAAATTTCCCCAGAATGTTTATAGTCTCCCCCCCATCCTGTTCCTCTCCGGCATTCATTGACAAATAAGCATTCTCTCCTGTAACTATGTTTCTTTCCCCACACAGGGATGTCAGCTCAGCCACCACTCAAATTTAGATACAAAGGTGCACACACATACACATATATAAATCCACATACATATTTGCAGAACACATCTATAATGTAACAGAAAACAGAATAAAAATGTGACTGTGAGCAGGTTATTCAACCTCTTTGTGTCTTGGTTGCCAGTCATTGTTAAATAGAAGATAGTAATGGTATGTGCCTCCTAGGATTGTTTTAAAAATTGGGTGGGATAATAAAAAATGAGTTTATAGCTCACAACAACCTTGAATATATAACATAGCAAACATTCAATACTCAATTTACAGCCAATCTATTAAATTGTCCTGAAAGGCTGAGTTCTCAAGTATATATACATTTGTTGTGGGGTTTTTTTGTTTTGTTTTGTTTTGTTTTTACTGTAACTGCTCTGAAAGCTCCTTCTTACTGCACTATCAACTGCTTTAGCCTTTGCTAAGCAGAGCCCTGACATCCTTCTGGCTCTCCTGGAAGGTTCTCCCTTCTCAGCTCCTTCATTTTGCTCAGTCTTCAGAGCAAGTAAAATGATTATTTTTTGTGCCAGGGACCCAGCTCCCTCCATGCCCACCTTATTGTGTAGGTACTTCTCCAAATAAAGACAGCCAACCCCTCAGCAAAGAAGAGCTTCCGTGTCCTTCTAACAGCATGATAAAGTTCACTGTCTCTGTGATTTCAGCTGAAATGTCACTTTCTAGACCCTAGTCACTTGCATAGCGCTA
>NW_004524616.1:3953088-3983479 GCF_000260255.1 Octodon degus
CTGGGTTCCACTATACTTTCTCTGTGCAAACAATTTAACAGGCTTTCAAAGGAAAATTAAATACATGCCACTAACCTGAAAATCTGTGTGAAAATCCTAAGACTTTGCATCAAGTTAGTGCACTTAGTAGCTCAAACACAGAGCCATGATGCCTTTAATTTTTAGACCTCAAACTAACTTTCCAGTGTCTTGAGTGAAAGACAAAGGTTCCTGTGACTGCAGATGAGGATTTTGTTTTTTGTTTCATTTTGCTTTGCTTGTGGTGGTGGTGGTGTGGCGGTGGTGGTGGTGGTGGTGGTGGGAGGACCAACCCAGGGCTTTAGCATGAGCTATATACTTTAACCTTTTCTAAAGCTTTTGAGGCAGTGCCTCCTAAGTTATTAAGCTGTCCAAGGTGGGCTCAAGCTTGAAATCCTACTTCAGTCTCTCAGAGCACTGGGGTTCCAGGGGTGTGGCACCATACCTGCTCACAAGGAATATATTTCTTAGGAAGTTTTTCCACTACTGATGTCTATGAATAATCCCATTTTCAAAGACATACTAATTATGCTTTATTCATTATAATTCTGTACACTACTTGATTGTGTCAAATAAAATGGAGCAAACCTTTAAGAAAAAGAAAATTCCTAAAACTCAACTTCCTGTTTCTTCTCTGAGTTTTGCAGGAAATCACAAGAAAATAAAACAAAAACCATTTAGCTTTACAAAATATACCATACAAACCATCTTACGTCACATAACCATATCATACAACCTGATACCCTGGCTGACAGGAAAGAAACACACCAGAAGCTGCTAGAAGTAGCTACTCAAAGTTATATATAAAACCTAGATGTACAGATAGATATTCTTAAGCCATTTTACCCAATTTGAATACATCTTATTGGAGAAATAAGTATCTATTTTTAAAAGAGTTGCCAATGTGCAACTGTTAGTATAGGCAGCTGGAAACATTTACAGCCATATTACACTTATTATGTAAACTGAAATGATAAAATGTTAACAAAGCAGTACTACACTCGTAAAACAGTGAGGTTTGTATGAAACACAGAGGAAAACCTACATCCATTATTTCTGTAACTCTACAACACTCTTGAGAGGCTTCCTAGTAGAAACGGCAACAATTTGTACAGAAACTTAACATACCTCACATTAGCATCAAGTTTGTCCATTACAGGAAATAGGCATGGATGAACTGGATTTCGGTGGCCACCAGGTCCTACCACGGAAAAATAAAAAGAAGTTAGGAGAGTAACATAGGAAAATAAAAGTCCTTCTCCAAGGAAAAAAAATACCAAATAATCATTGCTTCCTGCTTACTAAGACTTATTGTTTTTGGAATATTTACTACACAATACCATAGCGAAAAACAATTGGTATGTTGAGGTATGGTACAGCTGAGTGTTGTAAAAAGTTTCCATATATTCTTTTTTTTTATAGAATATTTTTTTAAACATTTATTTATTTATTTGTGTGTGTGTGTGTGTGTGTGTGTGTGTGTGTGTGGCCAGCTCAGCCCACCTGGGCGCGGGGCTGGCTGGCATGTGGTGCTGGGGGATCGAACCGCGGTCCCTGTGCTTTGCCAAGCTTATTCCAAGTAGGTGCTTTAGACACTGAGCCATCTCACCAGCCCATCCATATATTCTAATGATCTTCTGGTGGTTAAAACTTACAAGCCTTTCTTTTTACTCTATGTTAATCCGTTTATTTGTTGTTGTTGCTCCTTTTTTTTTTTTTTTATCTTCCAAGAGGCATTGCTACTTTGTAGGACATACATAATGACAATAACAAGTGAAAATAGGTAACCACATTCTTATGATTTGTAGTGGTTGATACATTGTGTCAACTTGGCCAGACTTTGCACTTCTGGCTGGTGGGCATCCCGCCCTGGGGCACAATTGGTTCTGCCCCCAGGGTGACTCATCACAAAGAGACCATATAAACGGGCTGAGGAAGTAGTTGATCTTCCACTTTGTGGGACAGTCTTCGCATTTGGCTTGGACTTCATCGCCTTCCCTCGCAGACTTGCACGGAGCACAGCAGTGAGCTTCAGACCTTGGGACTGAACTCCTCAGCACACTCCTCCATCTGACTCTGCGGCTGACCGAAGTAAGCCAATCTTGTAATTCCTTACACATTGTATATTTTGTGTTAATATCTGTTCCTTATATTATATCTGTTCCTCTAAGTAACACCCTGACCAATACTCTTCTCTTGTTGCTGGGACAAATACCCGACACTCAAAATGGAGGAAGGAAAGGTTTACGTAGCTCACAGTCACTGGAGGTTTCAGTCCATACTCAGCTGGCTCCAAGGCAGAGTGGCACACAGCAGAGGGCAACCTTTCATGGCGGCACAAAGAGCAAAAGCACAAGGGAGAGGTAGCAGCAGCTCAAGCAGCTGGCTTCTCTTCCCACCTTACATTATAATGCAAATTACCTGCCCCAGGGCAGGTGCAGCATCCACACCCACAATAATCAACCACAAACTCCAGAAGCTGCCCCAAGACTGCATGAGGCTTTGGGGGGACACCTATACATAAACCATAACATGATTAAAATAGTACATAGCCTAAAGTGGCTAGATAGTTTGTTGCCAATAAGGATTTTCAGGTTTCTTTAAAAAAATCTTCATGGTGAGTGATCATAGCTAATCTTAAGAATCTAGAAAACCTGTTAAGAACTCTCTATCTGGAAAAACAAATGTGTGCACATACATATAAACATTCATAAACCCAGGAATCTAGAAACACTGGGCCCATCCAGGAACCTCAAGCTAATAAATCACATTCAAAGAAGAGTTATTGCCGAGTTCCTGATAGCTTCCCTAGCACAGACCCTCTAGCATACCCTCCTTAATGGGCACGATTTCACTCATCTCTAAAAAATTGGCTCTCGTAACTGTACAGTTTCATTTTTTCAAAGAGTAGTTAAATTTTTTCATTATATTTTTTCCACAACATAGCAAATCAGAGAGCACAGGGGAAGATCCCAGCTGTGTTTTCCAGAATTCCCCAGAGCAGGTCCATTTTGCTTTGGAGAATCCTTCACATTTCAGTAAATATAAGAGACTGGACGAGATGGTCTTTGAGCTCACTTGCAGCTCTGATATTATGTAATTTTTTGCTAATTGAATCTTACTAAGAAAAACTACTAAATCTGTTTATTGAAATAACAAAGCCATGAAACAGCCGGAGTCCTTAGTTCTCTCACCCAGGAGACCCAAATACATGAGGCCAGAAGCCAGGAACAGATTGGACAACCACCAGGGCTGCAAGGATATAAGAGGTGTTCCATCTATTTCAATGTTTGTTATTTGGAGACTGTAAGCCTCATGTGAGGTACTGTGGGCATTTCTGAAATTATTGCAAATGAGAGGAAGGTTCAGTCTTCAGAACTCTGAGCCCTTACGCTTATTCCAAGCAAAGTAGCTCTTTCTAGGTCTATCTTTTGAGTTCAGAACATTTTTCTTGAAACACACAAGTAAAAAGCCCTGACATTATGTGACAAGGCTCAATCGTCTTTTCTCCTGTCTCTAAAATCATTCCTGAGGTAATTATATTTATTTGAGTGGCTTAAAATATATCCTATTCACTGAAGACTCCCAAGGTTATATCTCTAGCCCAGGCCTTTCTTAGACTCTAATTGCCCACCTGACATTTCAAGCTGATGACTAAAACGCATTCCAAATTGAACTCTTCCTTTCCCACCCCCAAATCAAATCTGCTTTTCCATTTCAGTGTTCTCCACCTCAGTCAGTGTCCCACCATTTACCCAGTTACTCAAGCAAGAAACTTCTTTCCCTCACACTCTAGAGCCAAACCAAGAGCACACTTGTTCCCTTTGTTCTAATTCCTGTCAGAACTGACACATCCTCTCCCCAGGCTCCATCTTCTGTCTCTAGAATATTGGCATTTTCCCCTCACAGTCTCCGCTTATCCACTGTTATCTCTTCTTCTACCAGTAACCAGAATTCTAGTGTAGAATTTCAGTGGCTTCCTGTCACACTCAGAATGAAATCCAAACCCCTTATCTCTGCCAATAGTGTCCCTGACTTAGCATCTCCAAGCTGCCTTCCAACCATGCCTGTTCTTCTCTTGCGTCCCCGTGTTCCTTGGCCACCACAACAGACTCTCACCTCAGGGTTTTTCTTTACCTCTTCTCAATGGAATTTGGTCATGAAGATCTCTCTCACCTCCTCAGGAATGTCACTCAAATACCACTTTCTCAGGAAGGTCTTATCTCACTTTTAACTAAAATCTCAGACCCAAAGCTGGACAGATAGCTCAGTGGTCTAAGTGCCTGCCTGACAAGAACCTGCCTGGCAAACAAACACAGGGACCAGGGTTTGATCCTGGCTACCATATGCCATGCCTGTACCAGAACTTTTGGCACACTGAGACAGCTCTGAAACCAGGCATGGTAGTGCACACCCGCAATCCCAGTGCTGGAGAGGCTGATACAGGAGGATCACTATGAGTCCTACCTGTGTAGCAAGCCCCTATACCAATAAAAATAAATAAAAAGATTTTAAAAATTAAAAGAATCTCAGAGTCTACTTTCTAAATGTTTCCATCCTCTTTTCCCTGTTTTTATCTGAGTACATATATTGTAGCTAGTCACTTTCATTTTTTTTTTAACTTGTGACTTGCTTTCCTCACTAAAATACTGTAAGAGAACACAGGACACTGTCTTGATCAATGTCATATCAATGTTGAAAAAGACACCTGCATATTGTATCCTCTTCATAGATATTCATGAGTCAATTAAGAAGTTTTTTTTTCATATGAGGAAACTGAGGTTTGGAAATCTGTGACTTCCTCAGTGGGAGGTAACATATAACATGCCAAAGTAAAATAGTTTAAATTTTAAAAGTAGCCAAAACTCCATCATTTTAATTAGGTACCCTGTACTAAGTAGAAGTGCCAGAGTTTGCCTTTTTCCTCCTGCTCAAGCCTCTCAGACCCTACCTCTATTTTGCAGATGAGAACAGGACTGCAGAAGTCAATGAACCTTCCAAAGACAAGAGGCTAAAATGTGGCCAACCTAGGAATGGACTCATGGCTACAAATTCCAAAGCCCATCTTTCTTTTGTAGTTCTGGTCATCATATCACAATTCCTCTCCCTGCAGCAAGGGACACTTCTGACAAAAATGAGCTTTTGCTAGAACTTTCTGCTGAATATTTATTCTGCTGTTCTCTAGAAATGTTGTCTTGGCTTTCCTTTATGGAACCGCCTTTACCGCATCCCTAATGGCAACAATGATCACACCAGCAAGGCTGGTCAATCAGAACAGTCCATTCCTGGTTGGAAGCTCCATCAGCTTATTGGCTAGACCTGTCAAGGGCCCCTGGAATGTTTGCAAGAAGTCTCTTTTTTTTCAGGTGTTGCAAAGCAGTATGAAGTTGCTGGTGGCTATCACTGTCCATTCATAAAAATGCTAATCTGTGAATGACACTAACCCAAACAAAAGCAGAATTATGACACAGAGTATGTCCATGTCCTGATTAAATAACATGAGGCTTAAGATCCAAACAGTTTTGCACCCAACCTTCCCAATTACATGAACCAACAAATTCCTTTCTTAAGTAAGGTTCACTTGGGTTCCAGCCATCATCTGCAAAAAATCCCAAATGGGGCTGACCAGATAGCTCAGCTAAAGCACCTGCTTAGGCAGGTGCAGGAACCAGAGTTCGATCTCCTGCATGCTGTGCTGGCCCTGCCCTTTGAGTGCACTGAGATGGCAACTGAGACTGGGCATGTAGTGCATACCTGTAATCCCAGTGCTTAGGAGGCTCAAAACAGGAGGATAAATATAAGTCCAATCTGTGTAGTGAGACCCTGTACACCCTGTACTAAATACATAAAAAAGAATCACAAATAATACAAATGAAAATCGATATTGTAATGGGATACAGATTGGAGAAACATAACCAGTTAAAATTGGATAAAGCGCATCTCATTGAAACTGCATTTGAAAATGCTAAAATACAAGAAAAATATGATATATTTTATTAATTTACACTGCTGCAGTTTGCTAATTGAAATTGTAAGTTATTGTCATTTAAGAAATTGGGAAGGCAGAATTCTTGTATATTTTTTTCAGTGGGAAAAAAAAGTAATAACATAGGAGTTGGTGATTAGTACCTATCTTGATTTGATTAATCAATTGCCATCCTCTATTTTCTGTGATGTTCACTAGAAAGAACTAATCAAAGTTGTGATTATAGTGGCAACTCTTGCAGGGAAGATTGAACAAAGTGATAGGTGTGGGAGGAACCAATCCCTTTATCTTGTACATTTGTATTTCTGGGTACTTAACAAACTTAACAAGCTGTAATTAACAACCTAAATGATTAAAACTACAAATAACTCAGAGCATCTTCTGTTCTCAGATATAAGCTATGTCCTGTCTAAAAGTTGTGCCAATTTGAAATTCAAGAGTTTGTGTGTGTGTGTGTGTGTGTGTGTGTGTGTGTGTGTGTGTTAATGTTAGTCATGCTATATCCTGTGACCTCTTCTAAGGAATAAGTTGCCTTCCACACGAGCATCCTTCGAAGAAACGGCTTTCAAGCATTACAATCTAAAACAAAAGTCCAGCAAGCCCTCGAAAAGGGTTCAGTGAGGGAATCAAACCTCTCTATCATGTGAGAAACAAATAAATGTCTCAATATTTGCTCAGGATTCCAAGAAGCTCAAGCCACCAAAATTACTCAAAATATTGTCAAAAAAGTAGACTACAGTAATATACAACTCCATCAAATTCTTTTGAGTTTTTTTTTTTCTTTGATGGATATATTCAGATTGTGGTTATTCCTTAAAAGAGTCAGTAGAAGAAAGAAGAAATCATCATGCATATGTCACCTAATACTTACTGGATCCCTCACTTTTCTGCTTTATAAGTTTTAAAGAAAGAGCACTCCATCATCACCCTTGCTTTGTGATTCAGAATAGTCTGAAATATTGCTGTGGAACAGTCGTTAATGGTTAACAGAAGGTGTGTAGTTGCATCTCTATTATAAGAAACGTGCGCACAAGGCTCAGCTGTAAATAGTCCCCACCTACTGGAAAGAAAGATCGATGTAGCTTGATACAGTGCCAACATCTGCCAACCTGGAACTATGTCATAACCTCAGCTTGCTTACTTTACTGTGCCTTGCTTTTCTTATTTTTTGGTTTTGCTTACATAGATGGATATTCATGTATAACCCTGCCTAGATTGACCTCGTTTCTTTATAGAATATGCCTACAGGGGTTAAATTTCTACATCAAAGGTTATAATACTCTTGTTTTGGACAACTATCAAGAAAAAGTAAATCATTATTTATCTTAATAACCAAAGCAACAGTGGGAACCTGACATAATGGAGGGAATACTGGGCAGAAGAGTCACAAGGGTCTCACTTCTCAATCTGACCCTGATACTAACTCACTGTTTGAAAGCAGGCCTGTTCATCAACCTCATTCTCAATTTCCTCAGCTGCACGATGAAAACACACAGAGGGTATTAGGGAGAATTCTAGTAACTCGAGGTTTGCAAAAGCTGAAAGCTATCTGCTATCTTGCAGATTTCCTCTACCTAATAAGTACAAGTATGAGCAGATGTCTGATAATAGTAGACTCCTATTTTATCGCTGGCCTCAGCACCTCACCACTCTATACCCAAGTCCCAACCATACCCAAGCACATAACCCCACCAGAACCACACAAGCAAGCAACCTAAGACAAAGCTATAAATGCCACCATAATTGTGCTTTCCTAGTAGCTCAGGCTATCTTGACCTTCACTGTGATATTGAATCATCTGAAAAACTGCAATCTGCAAATTTCCACTAAATGAGGAAAAAAATTCCTCTCCCCTTACTAGCTGTTTACTTGGACTTTGTTTTCTGAAAAATATTCAAATCTTAAGATGTTACTTGACAATTTATTTTTAACCTCAAAAGTTGATACATGCTTTTTAAAATAATGTCTCTCTGTAAATAAATGTCCCACCCATATTATATGTTCATCGGGACATCTAAATTGCAGAGCACATGTAAAATATTTATAACCAACTTAACAGAAAAAGAGCCTACATTCCAAAAGCTGGATCTTTTTAGAGCTAGTAGTCAGCAAGCCACTTGAGCTAAGCCACATAGAAAGAAATAGCCCTAAATAAAATGCTTCTAATCATTCCTTTTCCGTAACTATAAATCCACACAGAAGTCAATTTGGTTACACTTAAGGCCTTACTATGCTGATGCATGTAATTGGGATCCAAAATGCTTTTTAAATTTGTTTCAAAATAACTAAGAAAAATATTCTTCCTAGGTAAATAAACATTTCTTTGCAAGGAAGATGAGTACTAGCCCTTATCACAAAAATGATATTTAAAACACCCTAAAACCAATGAATGCTTTTGCAAAAGCTAAAAGCTATATGCTATTGCAGATTCCTATTCTATTGCTGGCCCTAGCACCTTACCACTCTAGTCTAGTCCCAACCATACCCAAGCACACAATCCCACCAGAATCACACATGCCCTTTCCACCTCTTTTTTTTTTTTTTTTTTTTAAATATTTATTTATTTGTTTATTTAGTGTGTGTGTGGCCAGCTCAGCCCACCAGGGGGCGGGCCTGGCTGGCATGTGGTGCTGGGGATTGAACCGCGGTCCCTGTGTTTTGCTTAGCTTAGCTTGTTCTAAGTAGGTGCTTTAGACCACTGAGCCATCTCACCAGCCCCCCCTTTCCACCTCTTGAGAAAAGGAATGCATTATCAGACCCACATGTGCAAACATGGTACTGTCTCCTTAATGTGAGAACTTAAAAGAGAAAAATCTGAAGGGTACAATAGATACTGGGAAAAGGAAACGAACCTGTTCAAAAGGAAAGAATTACTGAGTTGAGGAGCACAGAGTTAGCAAGAGAAAGAGATGTATCTAATATCTCCAGGATAGTTTGGACAGCTGTACTGTGGATTTCTGGTGGTCCATGGAAAGGAGCAGTTAATGCTTAACTTGTTTCGTCTCTTTTTTTTGATTGTTTGTTCTTTTTATCTTCTTAATTTCTCAAATATTTCTTTCTTTTTTTTTCTTTCTTCTGAGTTTGCATGCATACATCTGGTAATATGAACAACTAGTTGTGAGATAACACTATGCATTATGACAAATATTGTGAAATTTGTGTTGTTTTGTTAAATGAAATTCTGTATCACTTGTAATTTTTTGTCTTAATACTACTTTGTACTTTATTTATTTATTTATTTATTTATTTATTTTTTGTGGAACCAGGGCTTGAACTCAGGCCCTTGCACTTGCCAGGCAAGCGCTGAGCCATCTCCTCGGCCCCGTAATTGAGAAGGATTTTTTTTTTTTTTTTTGGCTGGCTCAGGCTGCCTTAAGGGTGGGTCTGGTAAGGCCTGAAGAGCTAGGGATCGAACCACAGTATCCTGAGCCTGAATTGTACTTTCTTTAAAAAAATTAAAAAGAAAAATGGATTACAGGAAAATTTTGTTTTTAACATGAATTTCTAGTTCATGTAGTATTGAATAAAATATACCCAGACTGTTGCTAGAAATCAGATGTTCTTAAAAAGCAGAGGTTGTTTTCCCCAAAAGACTTTGATTAGAACAATAAGATTATTTAAAAAAAAAATCCAGATCCATCAGAGTATAGTGGTGCACACAGGTAATTCGAGCACGTGGGAGGCTGAGGCAGGAAGATCACCACAAGTTCAAGGCCAGCCTGTCCGACCTGAACTTCATAATGAGAGCAGACAAACAGACAGACAGACAGACAGACAGACAGACAGACAGACAGAGAAAGAGAGAGATCCAATTAAATGTAGACTTAGAAATTTCATGAAGAAAGAGAAAAGGTTCAGAAGCATTTGTTTTTGAATTTTATAACTTTATTGTCTTACCCTATCAAACCAAAGGTTTATGAGGAAAGAGAGATAATATATGATCATCGAATATTTGATATGATATACTTGGCATGACATAATACGCAAGTTCTACCTGTTAATTAGAGAAGGCACTCACCATGCCTTTGTGGCCCAGAAGGGAGATGGGAAGACATCTCCAGAAGAGAGTGGGGCTCACCAAGAGGTAGATTATTCCAATCCCTAAAACTATCCAATTATTGACCTGTGTGCCTTGGCAAGAATCCACTTCAGGGAGGCTCGAACGGAGGCTGCAAAGCCATGAGTCAGTCACGTTTGAGAGGAGGAAGCAAGTCCTAGATGATTCTGAATTCTGATGAAATCCAGGAATGCAGTGAGACAGAACTAAGTGAGAGGCTGTTTATTGTAGAGCAGCAGTTCCGAAGTTTAAGCATGCATGAGAATCACCTGAAGGCTTGTTAAAACAAAAATGCTGGACTCCACCCAAAGTTTCTGTTGTACTAAGTTCAGAGAAGCGAAGCTGCATTTCTAACAGGTTCCTAGGTAATGCTGATGCTGCCGGTCCAGGGGCCACTTTTGGTTGTATTATCATTGGGGAAAGACAATGATACAAGCTAACAGGGGATGATAGCATCAAATACTATTAGATTGTATGGTGGAAAGTGTGTTCTCTTTTTATTTTCTATGTCATTATCCTTTCTATTGATCAAAATAGGGGATGAATTACCTTTCAAAACTTCCCTGTTAGTTTCTAAGCTCTCCTCTATAATAAGGAAGAGCAAGTCTAAGATTCATAGTCTTTGAAAAGGGCATCTGTTGACTTCATGGGGTTTAACCTAAGGGCCACATGTTGAAGTGTCAACTGAATGGACATTGTTAATTTGACAGGCGTAGGTACACTAGTAAGAAGCGATGGCATGAGAGAAGGAATGGGAGCAACCCTCGAGAACTGTACTATTTGGCTACTACAGCTGAGTCCCACAGCGAAGCTCTTGTATGTAGGGTAAAGCATGTATCAGAATTGCTTCAAGTTGGGTGTGCATGTTAACACTCCTGCATCTAACTTCTTAGGCCTGTTTACAGGACATAGAGTCTCAGGCACCTCCAACCCATCATGATAGTGAACAAGGGACCTCCAACAGATTAATGGCATCCTTACAAAAAAAAAAAAATGCCGACTTATCTTTGGAAGTCACCTCCCTTTATGTAGACATGGTTAGGAAGTCAGCAGGAAAATGAGAGGAGCACCAACACTGTCTCTTCCAACTACTTAGCTGAAATCTAACACATTATTTTGTGTATACTGCATTTGTTTTTACAGTTGTCTTCTATTTCTTACAAGTGGTACTGATTTCCATTTATATTTTTATTTCTTTAAAACTACATTTATTCAAGGAAAGTTAATTAACTGAAGAAACATGATATGTGGGTAATTTTCCAGATGGTATAAGAAGGTGGCAAGAATCATGAAGGGATGACACTCAAAAGACTGATACTTGGGAAACATTGGCATAGTAGGTTAACACGCAGGTCAGCAAATTTTATTTATCTGTAAAAGCTCATGTATCAAATACTTTAAATTTCTTTTCAGAGCATAAGGTCATTGTAACAATTACTCAGTTCTCTTATGACAGTGTAAAGACAGCCACAGATAATACATTAGTATGTAATGGGCATATCTATGTTCAAAAAACCTGTATGCGTGGGCAATGAAATCTGAATTTCACATAATTTTTACTTGGCCCCGAATGTTCTGATTTTGATATTTTCCCAGAAATTTAATACTTATTTTCAGTTTCCATTCCACACAAAAACAGGCAGTGGACTAGATAGTTTGACATGCCCTCGAAATCAAAGGATAGTTTGTAATCTGTCCCAGTTCTATCAATCTCTAATATAACACTGGGCAAATTATTTTGTTAGCCGCAGTAACCTCATTGATATAGTGGGAATAAACATAAGATCCATATTAGCTTCACAATACTGATAGAAAAAAAACTAAAATACATACTTATAAAATAGATGCCAGTGAGTTCAAAAGGTGCTACTAGTCAGCTGTTTTAACAAGTTGACCTCCTGCATGATACAGTCCCAGTCACTGGAGGCTGTTTCACACTTGCTCTCAGCCAAGCCAACCATGCAGGCTGGGAACCATCTCCCATATCATGAAATATGCTTACAAAAATCTTTTTTCTCAACAAGACAGGACCTTAAGGCCAAGCATGAGAATGCCCAAGGTCACCACTAATTTTAGAGTCCCAGAATTCACAGCAAATCAAACTACATTTGCATCCCACCCCAGTTAAGTCATTAAAATAACACATTGAACTTAAGGAGTCATGCAGCTGACAGCTGTGGGTTCTCAAACATTAGTATACCAAAAGATCACCTGGAAAAACACAGATTCTGTAGATCTAGGAATCTACATTTTAAGAGACTACCTAGTGATACTGCTGCTGAGGACTCATGGTGGCAGGTCCTGGGAGAGTTCAGGAAACGCAGCGAGGATGGAGTGCAATATCCCCAGGTGAACACACCTTTCTGAAATCCTCTTTAATAGTTTTTCCACATCTGTCTAATATACCTCATTGACTAAAACCCCTGGATTTCAGCATTTGCCGTACATGCCAGGAAAAAGTCTCTGGGGCACGTTTACCTCTTCTGAATCTCCTGGATAAGAAAACAGCTTATATAGAATTCTCTACTTCAAGTATCAAATGCTGATTATCATATCCAATTAAAAGTGTCAGTTGAGTTTCCAAGGACATTGGCTACTTATAGCTTTTAAGGTGAAAATTCTGAAGCAGAATCCACATCTTTCTTAGACTTAATAAAATATCCCTTTCTAAAACTACCTGTCCATGATCTCTCCCAGTAGTTTCAGAAAACCTTGGGAATAAAAAGAAGAAACTGTACCCAGAGATTTTTAGAGAGGCCCATTGGGCACAGAAGAAAAGGCTCTTGGGAGAAGAAGCAACAGGTATGTAAGGTCAGTTTTATAATGTCAACCTTCATATGCATTACTTCATTTTGTGTTCACATCATGATATGAAGAAGTGCTGCTATTATCCTATTTCATAGATGGAGAAACTGAGGAAAAGAGAAGAGATTTTCCAGGCTATATCAGGTAGTGGCTTTTGTTCCAGAGCTTCCATCACTATACTACCCCACAAAGACCCCAAAGTTCAATGATCCCCTCTCTCCCCTTCATTTGATTTTATAAACCAGTATCTATATAGTCCCTCAAAAACCCCATGTTACTCAGTGATTGCTAGCAAAGACCAACACCGACTTTGCCTTAGCATCATACATCTTTTGAGATCCTGAGTTTTGCCTTCATAAGCCTCAGTTTCCAGCTGTTCAGTGTGGTTGAGATATTCAGCAGCCCACCTGTTGTGCAGTTCCGTTCCTACTCATAAAGTTCAAGATAACATATGTGAAAGTCTTATGAACACTCTAAGAAGACATCTAAAATGGCAGTTTCCCAGCCTGTCATCTTCATAGATTATTTTAAAGAGTTCAGAAGAAAAAAACAGAATGTATTGGTTTTGTGAAATCACCACTGTCCCAAACCAGCACTTCTCAAAAGACATACATTGTCATTGGGCATATGAAAAAACTTCCACCATCTGTGGCCATTAGAGAAATGCATATGTATCACAATGATGTTGACATTCCTTACTCTAAAAAGAACAGCTATCATCAGCAACTCAAGCAACAACAAATGCTGGCAAGGTTTTGGGAAACCCTTCCACATTGTTTGTAGAAATGTAATCTAGGGTATACAGTTATGGAAATCAACATGGAAAGTCCTCAAAAACTAAAAGTAGATATTTCATTTGGCCTGGCTATGCCTCTTCTTTCTATCTTCCAAGAAGGGTTAAATATATTAAAGTGGTACATAGATACCCATAATAAAAGCACAACTCATAGTAGCTAAATCGGGGAAGTGGTCTATATGCCCATTGATGGATGAATGGATAAAGAAAATGTGGTACATCTACATAGTGGAGTACTAGTTGGCCATAAAAGAAGGATAAATTTGAGTCCTCTGTAGAAAAATATAGGTAAATTGAGGTCATAAGTTAATAAGGAAAATAAATTAGGCACAGAAGGCTAAATATTATATAGTATATCTTATATAAAAATGTCAAAATATACATAATCTATAGGGCAAAACAAAAGATAGATTATTGGAAACAGAAACATGGACTTTATGAAGATGGGCAAGGTATCTGAGACAGGGCAAGAAGGGACGGGGACAAAGACAAAGGAAAGTAGACACTATCAAGATATACATATGTGTACCGATTCCCTTAGATTAGCATATTTATTATATACTGAAAACATGTACTCAATAAATCAGATTTTCCTGAGATTTGCAGTAGGTCATAAAGTTCAAAGCCTGTTTATCTTTGGGGAATGAGAAAAGCCTGATCTCATTAGAAGGTGAAATGTTTTTATGGCTCAACAGAAGGGAAGTAGTGAGAGCTTGAGAATCAGAAGACCTTAGCACTGGTCACACCCTGCTCCCTCCAACCTTGACTGTGTCTTTCCCTCTTCCTTTCCAGCAGGGACAGAACTGCTTGATGGCTAAAAGGGTGCTGAAAGAATCGGTCTGTTAGAGTTCAGTCCTAACTGGACCATTTTCTTGTGAGTGACCTCAATCAAGTCGTATCCCCTGCCTTGATTCCAATTCCCCCATTAAAAAAATTGGAATAATAACTAACAACTTTCTTCAGAATTATCCTGCCCAAAATGGAATGGCAGAGGGATAGAGAGTTATGATAAAGCAACTCAAATAAAGTATTAGTGATAAAAGCTATCTGGTGAGCACACAGTCATTTACTGTAAAATTCTTTCAACATTTCACTTATACATGCATTTTCGTAGTAATATATTGGGAAGTAAGCCTGGGCAAAACAAAATTTGCAGGAAGGTTACATGAACTATAGAGCTCTTTATACTGGTGAGAAGGGGTTGGTATGCATCCGCACTGAATATTTTACTGTATAAGGAAAAGATGGGGCAAGACGATGGGTTCCTCTAGTTGCTATAATCTGTGAGTTATGGTCCAATTAGGTGATCATTACTTACATGAGCAGGCTTGCATGAGAAGCCAGGCCCCAAGACACAAAATAAGAGGACAAGGAGGAGCCAGGATGTGTCAGAACACAGGACATAAGCATGAAGAATAGGCTCAGGATCCTGTGCAGGGAACACCTACGTTGGGGAGACCAGGTGTTTTTTGTTGTTGTTGTTGGGTTTTTGTTTGTTTGCTTTTGTATTTAACATCCTTTTGAGAGGAAAAAATTCTGGGTTTGAGGTCAAACCTAGGTTCAAATTATGTCTTTTCCACATTAGGGTGATAAGGGAAAACACGTATTCAGGTATCCACTAGACAATTTGTCACTGGGGAAATCTATCATCTTAAGGGCTAGTTTATGGCAGCTATGATTTTACCGTAGCCCCATAGTAATAAACAATTGGATCAATCTGATTCTTTTTCCTGAAAATTTTAATTAACTGGCACAGACTCTTAGGAAGGTGTCAGGTTAACAATAGCAACAGGGAAATGAGTACAATCTCTAGGCACTAGGTTTTCTGCTGATGATCCTGTTTTCATCCATCCTGGGCTCTGGATATTTAAATTTATAAGAAAATACCAGTTATCTATCCAATAAATTCTGACTTTTGCTGAAGCATGTCAGTATTGACTTGGCTTTTTGCATCCAAAAATACACTTATGGATACAACAGCTTGCTAATCAATATAATTTTTTTTAAGTTTGCAGGCCTTAGATCCTTATGCGAAAATGAGAAAAACAACACTGATAAATAGCAAAATTCAAGAAGACTAGGTATACAAAATGTCATGGTGCATGACACATATTGCCTCCATATTATTTAAATTGAATCCAAATCTCAAAATAGCTAGGTCTTTCTGAGCAAATATTTGGAGGCACCTTGTTTGGATAAAGGACATGTGATCATTCGAGGATAAGCAAAAACCAATAAATAAAAACAGATGCTAATCATTAAGAAGAAGGGGGAGATGAGGAGTTCGGAATTTGATTTTAAAAGAAACTTTCTGATTGGGATTTCTAAACTTTCATCAGCTACGTAAAGCTTTGCTGTCATAGTCGCCTTCTTGTTGCTGAGACACAACATGCAGCACCCACAACATGAACAGAGGTTGATTTGGGCTCATGTTTCAGAAGTTTCAGTCCCTACATGGGTGGTGGCCTGGTGGATGGTCCTGGACAGAGGAAAAGGGTTCAACTCAGGGAAGCCAGAGTGTAGAGGGAGACAGAGGAACCTGAGAGGGTGCTATGTTTTGTGTCTCAGTGTCCCCCAAAGCCTCATGCAGTCCTGGGGCGGATAATCTGCATTACAATGTAAGGAGGGGAGAGAGGCTTATTAGCTGCTGCAGCTACTGGCCCTCCCTTTGCTTTTTGCTATTTCTGCCACCATGAACTGATGTTCTCTGCCATGTGCCACTCTGCCTTAGAGCCAGCAGAGCATAAACTAAAGCTTCCACTAACTATGAGATAAATAAACCTTTCCTTCCTTAGTTCTGGGTGTTGGGTGTTTCATCCCTGTAATGAGAGAAGAGTAACTAAGACAGAGGGTCATGCCCTAAAAGGTCACTCTCCCAGTTACTCCCCACCTCTTCCAAACAGGCCCTATCTCCTACCATCACATTTAGCTCTTGTTTCCCTATGGTTCAGTCATCCCTCACAGGCCTCTCTTTGAACACATGAGGTTTTGAGGAGACACCCAACTACTAGCCACAACAAGTGCAGACTTGAATTTTGTTGATTCCTCCATTGTGCCAATGTTGTTGAAAGGAAAAAGTAGAAATAAATTACAGATGAAACAAAAGTTAGGGAGTTGGATAACAGATCTTTCTTCTTTTAAAAAACTCAAACCAAGATGCCTGTCACCTGAGGAATGGCTGAAAAAGATGTGGTATTTTTATACAATGCAGTATTACTCAGCTATAAAGAATGATAAACTTGAAGGCTTTATATTTAATTGGATGCCACTTGAAGATATACTCATAAGTGAAATAAACCAGACCCACATGTGTAAATATCATATAGTCTCCCTAGTATAAAAACTCAAAAGAAGAAATAAAAATAGGTATAACATAATTAAAAGGAAAACAAGAACTTGAGGATTAGACAACGAAAAGAGGGCAAGAAGAAAAGCTAGAAAACATGACAGGGGCAAAGCCATACATTTATATGCACAAGATGGGCAAGGCAATGATCCTGAGAATCTTCACTGTGTTTTTGAAGCTAGCAGTTAGTTGGTAGGATTCTCACCCTGACTAACTATATATACTGATACCTGTGAACTAAGCAACTGCACTGAAGATAGCAATGTGTAATGGTAAGGTCATGCTTGAAATGCCTGTCATTCTGGTCTTCTAAATACGTACCGTTTGTTATGATATACCAATTACTGCCATATTGTCTCTCAAGTAAATGTTTGTTTTTTTTAAAAAAAATGGTAATAAGTAAAAACAAGAGACAACAAAAACATCATACATGTCTGGAGTACATAGCATTTGTATTTATCTCACAGAATAGGTATGTGTACTGCACATATCTTGACTCTTGATTCTCCTCCCTTCCTTGCTTTGCTTAACCTTACAGTCATCAGCATTTATCTGATGCTGAACAAGATATGAAAGGACTTTTGACTTTGAAGTTTCTGTAAATAACAAGGAAACTCACCAAGAAATCCAGGTAGCAGTGGAAATGGAGGGAGATCAAGAACATGAGAAGAGCTAAGATCAGAATGAAGCCAACCTAAAAGCACAGTCGCTGAGAAAAATAAAAGTGTTGTCTAAAATTTGACATGAGAGGCAAAGTGTAGATTCTTAGCGAGATGTCAGCTCGTTGTCAGAAGTCACTGTTATCTCAGTCTTATGCCATTCATTGCTTTGCATCATCCAAATATTTAATTGCTCTAAACAAGATATTGCTTCTTGAAGGTCTCAGAGAGACTTGAGTTCTAGTTTAGTTATCTGGGTGTACAAAGTCATAGCTCTGCTATTTCTTTGCTGGCAGCTACCAAACCTAAGCATTTGTTGATATAAGTTCTTAAAAAAAAATAGACCACCTTCTTAAGTTTGTCCTGAATTTTTAAGCTTGTTAGTGAATGTTAAGGTAGTCATCCATGTGCGTATGTGTGTGTGTGTGTGTGTGTGTGTGTGTGTGTGCATTTTACTGGAAACTGAAACCAGATCTTTCACACTGAGCCTCATCCCTCACCCACACCTTATTTTTGAAACAAGATTTACTGAGTTGCCCGGGCTGGGCTCAAATTTGTGATCATCCTCTCTCAATCCCCAGAATTCTGACATTATAGGCATACAACCAGGCAGGCTTTCTGATTTTGACTATGTTTAAGGCCAGCCCTATCAACTAACCTTTGTGATAGTCATTTACATTCTACTTATTTTTCCTTGTGTCAAAATACACAGCTCCTTCTACGGCCTCAAAAATAAAAGTCAAGAGTATGCAGATTTTAAAAAGAAGAAGACAGGGCCAAAAGAATATGGAGAGAATTAACAACAGTAATTCTGTTGACAGGACAAATATCTAAAGTTTAGGGAACAATCATGGCAGAAGCAACTATCTTCTTGTGACCTGTTTGGTGCCTTTCACCACTATGCCTTCCCTGCACGAGCCTCATCATTCCCCAACTCAGCCTCAGTCTTCTCACTCTACACATGTTTTCCAGCTAGTTCTAGATAAGAAAGAGAAGATGATACATTTTTAAAGAGGAAAAAAATTGCAGTATTTCAACTGAATACAACTTAAAAACTGTAGTTTCTAGCTTGTCCTAAAGATAGACTTGTTCTACACTTGGGGAAGAGAATATTTAAGGTCTTCCCCACACCATTACACCAAGATCTCATTCATGCAAGGCAGTGGAGTGTGGAACTTCAGATGAAGGTCTCAGGAGTCAAACGACACTCAAAACAACCCAAAGTCTTCCATTCCACAACTGAGAGAACTTGGGCATAATATTCTACTTCTCTAAGTTTGAATCACCATATTTTTCAAATGAGAGTAATAGAAATTTCTCTCTCATAGGATTCTTAATGAAGATTAAATGAGATCATCCACATAAAGCATTTAGAAATGTGCCTGGCACACATCAAGGGCTGGATTAATGTGAGTTATTAAGATTATTATTGTATTGCCTCAGAAATGCTTCTCAGCCTTCAGCAGCATCTTGAGTATTTCCAGGCATAGCAACCAGACAGCAAAACCCCAGAAGGGATAAAGGTAAATGTGTGCGGGTGACTAACAGAAAGGGGTGGAAAGACAACAGGGCAGCACTTGTTTGTGGTAAGATGTTTGTGTGTGAGGAGGAACAGAATCAAGAGGCTGCAGGACTTATGTTTGAATTACAACAGTGATTCTCAACTGCAGTGAGGAGATTTTGTCCCTTCATTTAGCAACTGAGACATGTTTGGTTGTCATACCCAAGGGTTACTACTGGTATCTAATGAGAGCTAGGGATATTGTGAAACATCCTCTAATGCCATGATCACACAAATACTTATCTAGCCTAAAATGGCAGTGGCGCTGAGGCTTGATAAATCCTAAATTACTGACACTTCATGGTAGATGAGAATGGGAAACCTCTAAAACTCTCCTAACTCTGTCTTGACATGTACAGCTAAATCTCAAGCTCAAATTTACATCAACTCTCGTTGCACACTTTTCCCTTTATCTCTACACTTTCCCCAAAGCCAAACTAGATTTATTTTTAGAAGACTGTTATATATCAGAAGATAAACATATAGGGTTAGGTGAAAAGTTTCTTGCTAAAACAGAAGCATCAGTACCCACCAGAGAATTTTAGAGCTGAAAGGAACTTTATGCATGATCTACTGACTAGATTCCAGTTGGAACTCTTCGTTATCTTTTACAGATGAAAAAAGTAGGACCAGCAAGGTAGAGAGATGTCATCTAGGTCAAGTACTGATACAACCATCTGAAGACCCAGATTTCTCCGAAGAACTGATGTTAAGTCCTTAGTTTGACAGTGATATCAGGATCTCTTTTCACACATTTGTCTTGCATTTTTTTCAATGATTACATTCTAATATCTCTTTTCCCATCTCTAGAAATCTGAGAATATGGATCTTTGGGAACTAGCAGCAGCAATGGGAATAAAAAGGGGGAAAAGTAGATACAAGAGTAATTAAATTAAGGAAAAACATCAAGGGAATTAAGGGAATGAGATAGAAGTTGCCTATGGACTAAGCCGAAAGAGGAAGAGAAGCCGAAGTTGATCTGAGTTCCCACCCCCAAGAGATAGTTGGAGCAGCAGGCTGCTCACGATGCTTTTGTGGCAACTCTGGTCTGTGAAGATGAAGGAAATGAGAGGAGGAACAGAATCAAAGGGCTGCAGGTGTACAAAGGCCAATGAAGACACGTTGGATTGGTTGGCAAAGAGGCTACCTTTTTTGAGTCCTAGAGGCAACAGAAGAGTGGAATCCAAGCAACTGGGAGGAACCAGAGACACATTTGTCCTTGGGGCAGTAGGATCTCATTTTGTTCTCTGAGCCCAGGGACTCCCGTGTGCTTCATAATAGTTGAACACTCTTGGTGCTACTGCTAGCTCCGAAGTGCTACAGTTTTCCTAGACTTCAAATGACTGTCACTCTAAAGTAATTAATAATAATAATAATAACAATAATAATAATGGTACTTCCCAAAAGGAAAATGATGCAATGTAATAGGTAAGAATAGCTCCTCATGTATGAGGAAAATAAGCATCAAATTAAAAATGACTTAAGAATGCTACAAGGCATCTTTACGGTTTACTTATTTTCTCCCCGATACGGATTTCCTGGACGGCAGCTGCTCCTCAGGACTCTGCGGGTCTCCTCGGCACCACTGCCCTTTCCTGCCCCAGCTGTGCTCACCATCAACACTCAACCACTTTTTTCTCCGTCACTGATGCCCAAATTTCTCGCAGGGAAATACGGACCGCTACAAGCCAGGGTGACCCACTGAATACTTCTAGGCACGAAGACAGACAGGGCAAACTTGCCTCCACCACATGTACCCCTCCACCAAAAACCACCTCTGATCCACGCCAGATCTGCGCCCTAAGAAGCATTTATTTTTTATTTTTTATTTTTTTGTCCGTTTCTATGAACCCTTGGGAAATCAAGCCAAGATTTTTCTCTTTCCATTGAACTCTAGGAAGACGAGCCCAAGCCATGACTTCATCTCCGCCTGTCTCACAGCCATTTCTTCCAAAGGCGGCTAAAGGCACCGCGGCACACACCGCGCACACAGGGCGGTGTACAGCAAGCTTGGGGAGAAGGAATTTTAAACTGGGTGTGGGATTCTGTGAATGGCAACTGCAGGATGGTCGCCAGTCTTGCCAGTGAAGGAGAAAGCTTCCTGCAGCGCAGCGCGCCCACACGCGCCCCGCCACTCACACAGCTCGAGACACACATGTCCTGTCACACATACACAGCTCACTCTCTGTTCCACGGAGCGTCCACGGAGTCCGCACGACACGCATCCAGTTACACACACGGCTATGGATGCACGGAGCCAGTCTCTCCCTCGGCCTCCCTCACCCCGCGCACACACGCAACCTCCTACAGCCGGTGAAAACACATGCAGTTTCGCAAGTACTTACCCACGCAGATGGAGGGCAGTGGCCCCAAACCCACAGTGGTCCCGCGCAGGCGACGCGTCCTACATAGGCTGTCCGCCCATCCCTGCGACAGCGCGGATCTCCGGAGTCCGGGTCCCGAGCCCCCCACCCCGTGCCGCCCCGCCCCCCACTTCCCACCGCACACGTGGGTTATCTGTCCGGATCGCCGCGCGTTTACCGCACTTCACGCTGCCTGCTGCGCGCGAGCGAGGCGCCCGGGCGACTGGAGCAGGAGCGGCCGCCCCAGCTCGGAGCTCAGCTTCTGCCGCCTTTGCCGCCGCCGCGCTCCCGGGCACCGCTGAGCCCCCCGCCCTCCGCCTCCTCCTCGGTGCCATCTCCAGCCCCCGCCCGCGCAGTCACGGGCTCCAGAGCCCAGACCCAAAGCCCAGCTCACCTGGGCGCGCAGCGCATCGTCTTCCTCAGGCTGAGCCCCCAGCCCTGCGGTCTCCGCTGTCCTGCGCGCTGCCGCCCCCACCGAGCACCCAGGGCGCAGCCTGGGCTGCGGGCGCAGAGGCGGGCTTCAGAGACCGCACCTCTGTGGATGGCCAGCGGGGGCCCTCCCTGGAGAGAGTGCTGCGCAGTTGTTGGAGTCAGGGTGCGCGAGCCCTGACCTCACTGCGGGCTCCCGGGTCACCTTGGGTAAGTTAGTTAACCTCTCTGAGTATCCACTTCCACTGTTCAGAGCGAATAAACATGAAAGCAGTTGAGATGTCCTTGCTGTGGGAAACCTCTCTAGCTTAACTGTGGCTCTTCCCTCCGACCGGGCTAGGACAGGGTTACTTGTGGGGCGGGCTTCAGAGGGAGCTCCGGAGAAACTTGGAGGCCCAAGTCCTCCAGAAGCCCTGTGCCCATTTGCCTGAAGTCTTCCTGAGCGCTCCTGCCCATACTGATGCCCCCCCTCCCTTGTTGCCTGGGTCGCGAGGTAGAGGTTCCCCCCACAGCTCGCATCACCTGTGACCTTGGGCATGCGATGAGATCAGAGCAGCCCCCAGCCCACACCTGTACAAGGGGGTGCCGGCCTGCAGGGGGTCGGAGGTTACCTGCGCGTCACCTGGCCAGGCGCAGTGTCTGTGAGGAAAGGCAACAGTCTAACAACTCATCTCCCCAACACCCCGCAAATCCCAGGGACAAAACAATCCGTACGTGAACCAAGGCTTGTTGGGAGGGCCAGGCAGAGGGGTGCGGAGTGGCCAAATGCGCCTACTGAGTGAATAATTCACCGCTCAAGGACCGCAGGAAGCCTGACAGCACAGAGGCTGTGGGCAGCGATTAACCTCCGAAGGCAAATAAATCTTCCAAGACAGTCTTAAAAATTATTAACTTACAATTGTAAGCACAACTCAAGTGAACCAGTAATTTAAATTGACCAACCGGTTCGTGCTAGAAATCTCTGAGTTTGTCCTTTTCTCATTTTCTTTCTCTGTTGACATTGCTGTGCGTTTCTCTTCTTTTTTTTTTCCAAGCCTTGTCTGGCTTCCTCCTGGCCTGCATCCCTTCCCTATTCTATTCCTGTACTTTCTCTCTCTTCTCTCCTCTTCAGCATCCTCTTCATATCTCGTGTCATTTTCTTTACCCTCCTGTCTGTCTGTTGGCATCTCTCACTCTTGAGCATTCTCACCTGTAATTTCTTACCCAGATGTACACATGTTTTGAGTATATCTTCATCTAGTATTTGCTATTCAAAGTTTAAAAGTAAAAACCCTATAAATTATTTTTCTAATGATAATAAGATCCAAACTTAAATTTTCACTACTGACTTCCCTAACCCAGACACTGCCAAATGGTACCTCTAACCTCCCCATATGTAGGCAGAGGTGCTGGGGGGGGCGGTCCCCCCTTAACACTTCCACATCTGCCTCTCTCTCCCCATCTGCCACAAAGGCCACTGCTGCAACCTACTCTGCTACTCTCATCCATCTCCTCCTTCTTTGTGGGCCTTGTAATATTTTTTTTCTGGAATCATCAGAAGTCTTGGAACTGAGCTCTTGCTCTCCAGCCATCCTCCCCACTTATGTCACTCTGCTCTTCCTGTATAGCAACCCAATATTGTCACCATCTTGCTCTATGACCTAAATTCTCCTGAAAGTTAGTACAGCTCCCCAAAGGTAACCGTGTATGAATCCTAAGAGCCTGTGAACATATTAACTTACTGGCCAAATGGAACTTTGTAGATGTGAATAAGACAATATGGACAGTTTACCATGGATTATGTGGATTGGCAGGCCCTTATTAAAGGGTAAAAGTAAGAGAGAAAAGTGGTTGGAAAGACGACACAAGAAAGACTTGCACAGGGAGGGGAGAGAGAGGACACACAGAAAGAGCTAAGATGTGTCATGTATGTGTCCCAGTTCCCCATAATGAATGTAATTATTATGTATCACAAACACATACTAATGCTAATAAAAATTAAAAGTTAAAAAAAAAGATGTAAAAGGGGACCAAGAACCAAAGAATTCAGATTGTTTCTGGGAGCTAGGGAAGGCGAGGAAGCAGATTCTCCTCTAAAGTCTCCAGACAGCAATGTAACCAGCAGACACATTGATTTCTAAGCACTGAGATCCAGTAAGATACCTAGTGTAGGGAGCTGTGAAATGGCAAGTCGGTGTTGCCTTTGGCTGTCAAGTGATCTGTTGCAGAGAGCTAACACAATGATTCTCTTTTACTCGTGGCATCCCATGCCAATACCTTATCTCATCATTAACAGCAATCAAGGCAGTGCAGATGGAGCGCTTCTATCTCCCCAACCTTGCATTTCAAGTGACACATTCTCTGGACACCCCATTCTCCTCTGTGCCAGTACTCCCAAGAGCACTTCCATTAGAATGTCCCCTCTAAATGATGCCAACTCTGTCATTGACCAATGCTTTCACTCCTTAGAGAATCTCCCTTTCCCTCTCCTTTTTCCTCTCCATCCCTCTATCTCTCTGCCTCTCCCTCCCTCTTTCTCTCTCTCTCTCCCCCTCTCCCTCATCTCTGTCTCTGCCTGTCTCTCTTCCACATTGCTCTTTATGTTTCTCAAATTCCCACTTTAAACAATACTCTCTAATGAGAGGGAGAGGGCTAATAGGACTTTACATGTACACCTTGAAAGTACTCCTGGTTCTCTGCTCCCAAAGCATTGTATTCTACTGTAGTAGTGACCACTATACTGTTATTTGTGAGTTATTAATGAATCTACAAGGTCCACCACATTGTGAGGACCTCAAGGGTGAAGAACAGATCTTACCTCCATTTTCTTTTTATTATTTATATTTACATTCTCTTTTATGCTCTCTGAATTTTAGATACCAAAAATACACATGTATTTATGCCTCAAAATTTTTAAAAAGAACTTTGCTTCCAAAAAGAAAGATATGTTGCACAGGTCCTGCTTTACCTTGGTCTTAACCACCCAGTAGAAAAGTATGAAGACGAAATATAGGAAGTAAAGCCATGCTGTTATGTTGAGCTGTGGGGGACTCAGGTCAATAATTTCTGACATTGCCAGTTAAACAGAAGACCCAACACTATTATGGGCTACTAGACTCTTTTAGAATATTTTGCTGAGTTTACACACCTATAATATTCAATAACGGAACTTAGAAAAAATGGGGTATACAGATGAATGTCCATTTTGTATCTGTGTATTCAAAGTGGTTAGGATAGATATATAGTTGCATTCTCTTAATGAATAGAATGATTTGTTCTAATGGTGTTTGTAAATAGGATCTCAAGTCCGCATCTTGTGCAGCAATTAACCACTAAGAAGAATATATGCAGTGTGTTATTTGTTGAAACTGTACTTCCAATTTGATTTGAAACTGTCATTGCTGTTTATCAATAAAATTTTGAAAAAAAAGAAAGATAATTCTCTGTTTATCAAAACTTCAAAACTTTTGTACCCTCAACCCCTAGAACTCTTATCAGATACACAGTAGAGATTCTGTTAGTGTATTTTGCATAAATGGATAAAGAAAGCAGTTGCAACATCTCATTGGATTGAACAGATAGAATTTTCATATTTGCCTCTAATATCTGTTGGGTTCAAAAATGGAAGGGCCTAGGTTAATACATTTTTTAAAAAATCTTTTATTTATGTATTTATTACAAGGTCTCACTATGCAGCTCAGGCTCTTAGTGATCCTCCTGTGTCAACCTCCCCGGCACTGGCATTACAGGCATGCACCACCATGGTGGCTGGCACAGCATGCCTCAGTTCCATGGCCAGCATGGCATGTAATACCGGGGATCAAACCCGGGTCCTTGCACTTCTCAGGCAGGTGTTTAGACCACTGAGTTATCTCCCTGGCCCCAGTGCAAGATGGTTTTACATAGAGCTGCTTCAGTGTAAATCTTGAAACATAGACCTTTATTTTTTATGTTGTTTTGTGCTGAAGACTGGCCTCATAATGAAAGGGCTAGTCTTTTTTACATCTAGTGTTTAAAAGAGCTATTGTTATGAGTAAAATACTATTAACACAAAGAACATTTATCTCAACAGTTGTTAAAGTGTGTCATAAGTATAATGTGCTAAGTATTCAAGGATTAACTGGGAGAATGTTAACTGCAGGATTATTTATGAGAAGGAATAACTGGAAGGAGTTCAAATGTCTAATAATAAGAGATTAACTGCATAAACTCTACCATTCCTCCCATAGATACCACTCAGGCATTAAACATGGTTTTGTCAACTGATATCTATTCTACAGAAGGATGATGATGAATAGATTTGCATTCTCTTTTATGCTTTTTCAATTTCAGATTCTATAAATAACTATATATTTATGTCTCAATATTTTTAAAACCAGCTTTGCCTCCAAAAAGAGATATAAAAAATTCCCTGCTTACTGAAACTCCAAGGGATCCCAATAAGATCCAGTTCTTAAATTATGGCATAAGAAGGGAAAAGTCACAAAAGACTTGCAGTGTGCAAGTGACTTGCACTCTCTTCTTTCCTTTTATTCATTCATCCTATGGACATTTATCCTCTGTGTCATTTAAGGCATCTGATAGCAAGAAGCAAAAACCCTAGCCAATTTATGCAAACGGAAATCACTGGACTGATGTTAGGGGCTCCCAGAGCCAGTGAGATGCCAGAAGATAGGTTTGGGAAGGTACATGCCAGGTCAGGCGCAGAGAACCAAGAAAGCTGATGGCCCTGCAGTGGGTACACAGGCAAAGCTCCACGCACACCATGCGGCAGCTCCTGCTTCAGGGCACTACCTTTCCAGGCAGCTCCTGATTCAAGGCACAGCCTTTCCAGACAGGCTCACAGTTGCTGAGGACAGAAGGTCAGAGGTGGCTGTGAGTTTTCCTCTTTTCTCATTCTGAACCAGAGGTTGAGGAAATGGAGGAGCTGGTACATATACAATGGATACATATTTCCCTGAGAACTATGGGGTGCTGTTAGGAAGACGAGATGGAAGCTCAAAGCCTGAGAAAAGTAAATGCCCACCCTAAGGCACCAGACTTGGTAGCACGTGGGCATCCTAGCCCCGCTTCTCTGCCAGGACCTTCTTGATGACTAGCTCCACTGACAAACCAGAGCAGAAACACCACTCAGGGAAGATGGAGTCCTTTGACTGTGTTCTTTCACGATGAACATGTTAAGATTTTGTACCTGTACTGTAACATCATGTAACTCAGTTGTGTCTCAAATTTTCTGATCAAGGAGATTATGGGGGCACAGAGGAAAGTGATCGATGATGTAGAGTGTGCCCAAGGAGATTCACGTGGAGAGAAAACATTCTCTCAGGCATTCACAGAGAGCACACTGGCCAAGCAATGGCCATGACTCATCTGCATCACTGACACTGACAAAGGATCTACAAACTGTGGTACAGGATTTCAGGGTAAATACTAAGGGGATTTGACTGACCTTGTCAGATACAAAAGTTACATTTCTTGTTATATAGGTCTTGCTTTATCTTGGTCTTAACCAACCAGCAGAAAAGTATAAAAATGCGGTATGAAAAGTGAAGCCATAATAATATGCTATGTAAAAGGCTCAAATCAACAACTTCTGACATTGCCAGTCCTACAGATAACCCGCTACTATTATGGACTACTGGACTATATTGGAATATTTGACTGAATTCACACACCTACAATATTTTAATGGCAATGGAATACCTATCTCTGACAAAACTAAACAAAAAAGAGGATACAAATGAAAGACAATTTTGTATCTGTATATACAAAGTAGTTAGGATAGATATACAGCTACTTTCTCTTAATTCAATGAGGAAAAACATTTGTACTAAAAGTGTTTGGACAGGATATCACATCTGCGTCTTTACTATGAAAAACCACTACGAAGACAACAACATGCAATGTATTAATTATTGAAACTGTCCTACTAATTGGTTTTGAAACTGTCTCATTCCTATTTGTTTCTCAATGAAATTAATAAAAAAATAAAAAAGGTTTTGTAACACCAATTGGTTCTGATCTATAGAAGCATACATTCCTTTTGTGTTTTGGTTGTCCACTCTGCTCAGCTGGTACAGGTACCCTGCCCTGTGCTCACCTCATAGCAGCCTTCCAAACAGAGAGAAAGGTGTTATCATCATCAGACCACGAGGTTAAGTTAAAAATCTCAAAGCTTGCTTTAAGCAAAATTTTATTTAGGATGCCTGAACTACAGAAGAGAGGTGTGTGTGTGTGTGTGTGTGTGTGTGTGTGTGTGTGTACCTGTGTATATATGAACAAGAAAGAGAGACAGAGAAGAAGAGAGCAAGTGAGCAGAGCAAAGAGAAAGGAAAAAAGAAAAATAAATTAAATTCCAAATCTAAATTACTGAAATAAGTCAGTGCTTCTCTTGAATCCACAGGCTTAAAGCCTACATGCTTTCCATCCACTTAACAGCTGCTAAAAATTTAAACAACTTGACAAAGAGTTTTACTGCAGCTGCAGAGACACAGAAAGTGAACTGTGACTACCTTTCCTGTGATAGAGCCGGGGCAGTTGGCCCTATTTTAATCATCTCCACAACATACGTGAATAATACCCTGGAACACAAGCCTGTGCCATGTCTAGTCACATAGGTCATTCACAGTCATCTACATTAGATAAAAGCTTGGAGAAAAATCTCCCAATAAAATGATGAAGGAAAATTTTTAATAACTTTTTCTTTTTCAGCCAAAGCCTTTCATTCTTCTTTTTCTACATGTCCTGGAGTGTCCTGCAGTGTCCGTGTCCTGAAGATAATCTCCACTTCCCAAGCCCAGAGTCATGGGCTGAGCCGACCCTGCTGCTCACAGCCCTCACCCCTGAGGAAGCTCACGGCCCTCACCCCCGAGGTAGTTCACAGCCCTCACCCCTGAGGAGCTTACGGCCCTCACTCCTGAAGGGGCTCGCCCGGCCCTCACCCCTGAGGAGCTTACGGCCCTCATTCCTGAGGGAGTTCACGGCGCTCACCCCTGAGGAGCTTACGGCCCTCACTCCTGAGGAGTTCACAGTGCTCACCCCTGAGGGAGCTCACGGCCCTCACCCCTGAGGAGCTCATGGCCCTCACTCCAGAAGGGGCTCGCAGCCCTCACCCCTGAGGGAGCTCACAGCCCTCACCCCTGAGGGAGTTCACGGCCCTCACCCCTGAGGAGCTCAGGGCCCACACCCCTGAGGGGGTTCGCAGCCCTCACCTCTGAGGCGGCTCACATGCTGGGCCTTGCTTCTCTCCTCTCCCAGTGCTTAATACTCTCTTCCTCTGCTTTGTGCAGCCCATGCTGCATTTAGTTTTCAACCTTTGCATTTGCTGCTTCCTGGATCCAAAATGCTTTCTGTCCGGTTCAGCTTAAATGTCTCTTGTCACAGACAGATTTTCCCCTGACCTCTTCTTCCTATTCTATTCTTTTCTGTCCTTGCATTCTGTTTACATCACTTATGGCTTTTATCTCTGTCTGTAACTAATCCATTAATATCTTCTTTACTTCCAGACTCTAAGCACAGGTTGCTAGAGGTTAGAGATGCTGTGCTCCATGAGCAGCTTGCAAGAGAGGACACTCAGTAAGAAGTGAACGGATGGAAATAGGGACACAGGCACCCCTGGCTTCTCCTTAGCAGCATCTGTCCTGGCCAGAAAGCCAGAGTTGCTCAGGAACCAAGCAGCTTCAGAGCTCAAAGAAAACCACACACATGCAAACTGAAGGACAACCACTCACTTCTATGAGAGGATGCAGCTAGGGAGGAAATGGATTCTCATACATGGGGGGATGGTAAACCCAGCAGGCATGTCTGTGAGTGAGACATGGATAAGGAGCCAGAGAACATGGCAGAGGCTGCAGACTGCCTCTCACTGAGAGACAGCTGCCCAGAAACCAGTCTATTCCAGAAGGAATGAGCAGAATTGAGCAAGAGAACATGGGTCCACATCAATTCAAGAGAGTATGTTCTGACTGACTATCTGGCATCGTCTTGCTAACCTGCTGTGTGTGTGCTGGCAGCCCACTGCCCGGCACAGCAGAGAACTAGACAGATAGAGGCTGGCGAGCAGTTACCACAATCCAGATAAGGGACTGTCGGCCCTTTACACACTGCTTGTCCTTTGTCCTCTAGTTTTCCTGGCAGTGTTTAGTTTAACCTATTTATGTTTTAAAAGACTATTAACTACTTTATGCCTAAAAATGCAAAGCAAACAAGTGAATAGTCTATGGGGAAGCAAACCTCAAAAAATAGAGTCTTTCAAGTCTTCTCTACTAGGCAGGAGTTGCCAAAAAGACCTGCTGGGAAAAATCCTAACACGATTTTCAGGATCAAAACTAAGGCTTAAGATTTATTGTTAAATATATACGTAGGGACACAGAGATGTAGTTCAGCAGCCAAG
>NW_004524616.1:3983594-4002865 GCF_000260255.1 Octodon degus
AAAAGTCTGTTAGTTTAGAAAACTTGAGAGCTGCATAACTGCCATCACATTCAGGACACAGCAAAGCTGTACTTTAACATGAGCAAATATATTTGGTGGTAAATTTTTAGTATTATATTTAATGAAACATTTTTAGTGTGTTTAATAGTGTACATGTTTGCAGTAGATGACATCTGCACTCCGTGTGGAAAGTCAGTACATGTACATGATGCATCTTAAGTCCTTAATTTATCATTGTCTGTTGGTAGAGTTTACAGATACGCCAAGATCACACTCATCAGAGGGAATTTCTACCTGTATGTCTCTTGGCTCCTCGTTTTTCCCCAGTCCCCTCCTCTCCCTTCTACTCCTGTTCCCCTTTGTTTATAAAGCTCCATTTTCATTTTACCCTTCTCTCACTGTTTTCTTTCCCTTCCTTCCTTTCCCCTCACTCCTCCATGTTCCCATTTCTTTTTGAACCATTTTTTCCTATTTCACAATCTATATTATACATTTTGGTCCTTATTTACTTTCTCAGTTTCCCATACCAGGGAGACAATGTGATATTTACACATGTGTACCTGATTTATTTCACTTAAGAGTATGGTCTCAAGTTGCATTGATTTACTTTTTTTAAAAATCTCAAATTTATCCTTATTTATGGAAAAATTATTTTAAGGAAGTAATCTTTTTTATCCAGTCATTGGTTGATAGGCATTTGGTGTGTTTCCAAGATTTAGCTGGTACAAACTGTGCTGCTATACACATGCGTGTGCATATTTTGCTGTCATATGATGCTTTTATTTCTTTATTCTCTCTTCTAGTAGATTTAATGTTTTAAAATTTAGATCTTTGATCCATTTTGACTTTATTTTAGCTCATGGTGATAAACATGGGTCAAGTACTAGTCATGGTGGGTCATTGGCATGTGGGAAGCCAATTTTTCCAGTACCATTTATTGAAGAGGCTGTCTTTCTTACAGTGAACATATATGGCCCCCTTGTCAAAGGTAAGGTAGCTGAGTATGTTTAGTGTTGTGTCTGTAACTTCTAATCTGTTCCACTGATCCTCAAGCTCAGCTTTCTTTCTTTCTTTCTTTCTTTCTTTGCTTCTTTCTTGCTTGCTTGCTTGCAAGTACCATGTTGTTTTTATCACAGTAGCTCTCTAGTATAATTTTAAGTCATGGATTATGATGCCCTGCCTTACCATTGCTGCCCAGAGTTGTTTTTGCTGTTCTATATCTTTTCTGTTTCCAAATGAATTTCAGGAGTGTTTTCTCTGTTTTATGAAGTATGCTAATGGTATTTTATCAGGATTGCATTATCTCACTTAGAGAGAAATTAGGAAAGCCACACCTTCCACAATAGCACTGGAAAAAATGAAATACTTAGGAATTAATCTAGCAAAAATAGTAAAAGATCCCTATATTGATTCCTTTGTTCATTCTCTTGTCCTCCATCTCTTGATCCCCTTCCCTATTATAAAAAAAAAAAAAGACCACTCTCCCTACTCTCTTTTCTATAGGTATTTTTGACTAGCTCTGGCCAGTATTCACAAGTCTCTTCTTCTTTCTGTCTATTGCCCTTTTCCTATGGCAGTTTTTCTCCATTCCAAAGCCTGGGAGCTTTTGTGTCTATGATAAGGAATTGAAGCCTTGGAGGAAAAGGGTACAGTGAGAAAGGTGAAGAGTGGGCATACAAGGAATGGCCTCTGGCCTCAGAAGTTCCTTTGGACTGACTAATGTGGTACAGAAGGAAGGAAGAAAACATCAAAATGCTCAAGACAGGCTTTAGGTACAAATCAAAGCCAAGTGTCCATGGATCAAATAATGAAAGCATGACCCAGATTGGGAGTGAGGCACTGTCTTTGGGCTGACAGACTCAGGGTACGGGTCACTGCCTTTTTGGCCCAGACTCTGGTATTGTCATGGTGGAGAGTGGTGGAAAGGATGCATCTCCAGGTAGCATTGTGGATGATGAAGATGGTTAGGGAAGAGAGTGGCTGACATATCTGGACTGCTGGTACATGTAGATCCTTAGGGGTATCCTACAATTAATTATGGGAACTTATAATAGGATGGCTCATGGATGGTGCAGATCATCATTTCATTTTAACATACTACCTAAATATGTTGTGATTTGCCTTTCCATAAATAATTTATTAGTTTTTTTATGTGATAGGCCCCGTGCTCAATTCTGAGGGGACACAATGCATAAGAAGATGATTTCTCTCTTTTCAAACACCAGAACAAACTACAGTCGATAGTGTTGGATACAGTCCATTTCAATATACTGTGAGGTTAATAAAATAAACATAAGTGGAAATTGTTATTTTATTACTAAATAGCAAACATTTATTGAGCACATACTATCATAGCAATTTTATGGGTAAGATATTACTGTGATTTTATAAAGCTAAAAGAAGTAAACATAAAACAATGAAAGACTGTGACACTGAGATCACGTGTCTAAAATGGAGCAGAGCTAAGATTAAAATTCAGGCTTTCTTGTGAGCAACAATGACATAAAGTTTTAGCAATAATGAAGCAAAACAACATTAATGGTTGATTGCTTTAAGTGTATTGGGTACTTTACTGTCTCAGATTATTTTGAGAGCTTTTATGCAGCGAGTAACAACACAATCAGGCTGAACTTCTGATGCATAACACGGTGGAATAGAGGCCAGGATATTATAGAGAAGCAGAATTCAGCTTGCTTTAAAATTGTCTCAACATTTGCAGCAGTCTAGCACTGCAGGTACCAAAGCACAGGCTGGGTGCCATCTGCCGAAGTGCTGAGCAAGAACCTCTGTTTCAGGTGCAAGGTTCAACATCACCTCTGATCTTATCCATCTCTTTCATTCTCTGATGCTAAAATTTGAAAATCACAGACTCATTTGCCAGCTCCTCCAACTAGCATTTAAATGTCAAGTCCCTCCCTCTTTTCGCTCTGTAAGGTCACCCATCTTATTTCATTCAGGTTGCTTGCTTTAATTATCATTTACTTGCTAGCAAGGCCCACAGTGTGCACTGTAGCTCAGAATTCTTTTCTGAGCCATCATGTCCACCTCTTGGAAGTAAGCATCCATGACGTTGATCTAAGAGCATCATAGTCTAACCATGAATGTGAGGTATTTCAGGGAAGAAAAAAAAAGGAGTTGAATGTGTTTAACAAAGCCCTTTGTCGTGATAAAGTAGTCATTAGCAGTTAGAAATACAGGAGTCATCTGAACTTGAATGGCCTGAACTTGTGTCTTTGATCACCTGTAAGGGAAGTATAACCTTCTGGGTCTTTAGGGGACAATATTTATAATGCCATAATGGTTTAAATGTCATTTATCTGACTTTCAACTTTCAGAATGACTTTATGGATGTTTGAAAAGACAACTATTGTAACAGGACAGAATATATAATTCTCAATCTCAGTCTTATTATAATAACGATACCATTGGCAAAATAATTGGGCAGTGGGCGTGGGAAGGCGTGATAAATGGATGAAGGAAATGGAGCATCATCATTCACATTACAAATCAAGATTTGCTCATCTCCTTGGTAATGGAAAAGGCAATAAAATTAAGGTTCAACTGTGCTGCTTAAAGTTGTAGAGGTGACCAGAAAAGGAGACAATATACTATTGGGAGGTTACTTACCAAAGAGTAAAGAAGTAGCCACATCACCCTATTACAAAGAAGGAGGGAGGAAAGTTCCCTAGGAGCCGTAGTGAGCACTGGTTTTCCTAGGTGATTACACCCATTTTTATGTGCAGTTACAGTAGCTCCCATACTCAGCTGACTTGTATGCTAGGGAAGCTAAGCCCATTGCTGGTCATAGGCACGACCTTGGTTATCTAAGTCAGCGTGCCTACCTAAGTGGTCCTAAGGATTGATAGAGTCAGAGGCAGATAGTCCAGATCAAGTCAATAATACACAAAAACCTTCTGCTCAGGATTATGGGAAGAAAATATTCTTGCTCTTCTGTGAGACACCTGAGGAAGAATGTTCTTCCTTCTTGATGAACTGTAAAGGTAAAATTTCATGGAATGCAACAACCTTCACTTCCATCCCAGAGAGAACCAGTCTGGGAATAAAAGTAGCACACAAAGGGAATGAGCCATAGGACCTCTGAAAATAGAGCCAACATCATCTTGAGAATGTTCCAATGAGCCGGTTAAAAGCATCCCTGAAGCTACAGGCAACCCTTGAGCAGATATGTAAAGCAATATATTTTCTAATTGTCTACCCAATACTATACTGTTCATCCTTTTCCATGACTAGTAAAACTCTAATTTTATCCAGTGATAAATGATCACATTCCCAGTGCATGACTGAGCTTCTGGCCAGTGAGATTTAAGCGAATGTGCTGCATGAAACTTTCAGAAAGACCCCTTCAAGTTTCAGAATGTGGCTACAGCATGCTGTATTTATTTTCCTGCCCAACTCCTTCCCGGGTTGTTGTGTGAGGAGAACCAACAGCAAGCACTTGAAACCTTGAGAAGTGAAGTCATGATGGAAAAGGAAACCTTGGTACCTAGGTCTGTGATGGAACTTCCACATGACAAAAGCAGACAATATCTGCAGGCTTTTCTAACGTGAGAAGATATACAAGAAAGTGTTTAAGCTCCTACGCACTTGTAGCTTCCATTTGATGCTGTAAATCTACTCTTAACTATACACTGCTTTTTCTGTAATGTTCAGTACTAAATAGATCAGATTGATAAACTCAAGCAAAAAGGTCTCTCCTCTAGAGGTAACTAATTTTTGGATAGTGAATAGACAAATAGATGTCTTCTTGTCTTACCTATAAGCACTACATTATTACTTTTTAAAATTTTGACGTAACAGGAACACAGGGATGAAATGCACTCAGGCACAGAGAATCCCTAAAGACAAAGACACAGCAATACATGATTTGTGGTACCAAAAATGACTTGGGCTACCACAATGGCAGAGAAATATATAGGAATCCTGTAATTTTTCTAAGAGCAAATTTCCATTATAAGTCAAAACACTGAACAGCATTATGCACACACAAATACATCTGTTTAAGTGATGTGGGACAATATTCATAATATAATAAAAGAAAAAAGTAGGATTACCTAACATCACATTAAATAGCAACCTGAAATATAAAAAAAAAAATGCCTTCTGTAGCACAGAGATAAAAATCTATGAGGGATTTCATAAGGTATTGGCAATGGCTGACTCTGGGTGGCACTGTCACAGTGCATAATCACTTTTTAAATTTATGCTTTGAACATTCTCCACATAAGAGTATAGCTTACTTTGCAGTCAGAAAAAAAATGTTGTCTTTTAAATGTTTATAAAAATGTAATTGATAAAAGAATGTTGGATATCGGTAACATGGCTACGTTTGAGCAGCAGTTGATATCAGCTGTTTTGAGGGGAGAACAGAAGATGTGAAGCAAGTGCCCTGCTTCAGAGCAAGAGCTGGGGCGGCGGGGCTCCAAAGCACCCCCGGCAGCCTTGGGGTGCTGCCAGAGGCCACACTCCCAGGAGACAGAGCACAGGTGTAGCTCTCTAGCAAATCGGCCAGAGCAGAGTGAGCCTCGTTCTAGACTCACACATCCACTGGAACATAGCGTCTCACCTCCAGGGGCGGCAGCTGGGCCGTGGGTGTCCTGGGTTTGCTCTGTTGTATTCGAGCGCAGGGGAATGAAGTGAGAAAGATGGAGGGTCACGTGGTAGAGGCACCCAGAAAGGGCACACACTCAGGGCAAACGCCCTTCTGCGTATTCCCGGTATAACAATGCCTTGTTTTACGTTCGATATCTTTCCGATCTAGATGGCTGCCTGGGTCATAAAGTACTTTGAGGGGTAAAAATGAAATAGGTACAAAGTTGACATAGATAGAGCCTTTCATGTTGGCAGTGGTAAATATCATAAATCCCAGATTAAGAATATAAATTCAAAAGATGCCTTTGAAGTGAGGTAGCCAATTACTTTTTAAAGCAGAGGGAAAAAGTCATGATCTTAGGAGAAAAAAAAAAACACGGCAAAAACAAACACAAGGTAAGTATTTATAAAGCGAATAAACTGGACATTTAATGGCTCTTCCATGAGCTTCAGTTTATAGTCTTAAAAATGAGGTAGTTTAAAACAAACAAACAAAAAACCTTGGACATAAACAGTGAAATTACCTCAAAAAGCAGGATCCCATGATAAGATTCACATGAGCACTTTAACAGATTAGGTCTCTTGTGTGCATTTGTTCAATGTAGTTTAAAACAGATACTTTAAAAGACGAAAAAAAAAACCCGCATTCTAGCCTTCGGCTTTTTCCATTATGTACAGTATCTATTTCATGCCTTCTCCACAGTTGGTGCATTAAATACTTCAGAAAAACACATCAATAAAGAAGTTATGCTATTATTTTTCAAGCTTCCTTTTCCTCCTAGCCTGTCTCTTATACTTTTTGTAACAACAGCTGCAGCAGCAGCAGCAGCAGCAGCAGCAGCAGCAGCAGCAGCAGCAGCAGCAGTAAGATAAAATGTAAAGTATATGACCCTTTAGGTGTAATACTCATGATGTTTGCAGGGCTTTTAATGTTTTAATAAGTTATTTATTTGTTTGTTTGTTTGTTTGTTTGGTACAGGGTCTTGCTATGCAGCTTGGACTTGTCGTGCTCCTTCTGTCTCAGCCTCCCCAGCTCTGGGATTACAGGCATACCACCATGCCCGGCTTTGGTGGCCAGAACAGCACAAGACCAGCGTGGCACGTGGAACTGAGGATGGAACCCAGGTCCTTGTGCTTGCTAGGCAAGCTACCTCTGAGCTATCTCCCCAACCCATTATTGTTCATTGGTATTTATTATAATTACTAATTTTGAAAAGAGAAAAACAGTATTTCAGAATTCCAAAGCAAGAAAGTAGGAAGTTGCAGATGGTTAGTCTATTGTATATTGTTATCTCAGAGTAGTATCTCACCTGACAAGACATAGAAAAGGGGATACAAATGCAGGACCATTTTGTATCTGTATATACAAAATAGCTAGGATAGATAATACAGCTACTTTCGCTTAATTCAATAAGAAGAAACATGTGTACTAATAGTGTTTGGACAGGATATCATGTCTGCATCTCGTACTATGAATAATAACCACTACAAAGACAACAACATGCAATGGATTAATTATTGAAACTGTCCTACTAATTGGTTTTGAAACTGTCTCTTTGCTATTTATTTCTCAATAAAATTAATTTTAAAAATACACCAAAAAAGAAATAAAAAGTTTAAAGGAAAAAGAAAAAGAAGCAAAAACATTACAAGAATAGGTATGCCTGGGGGCGGGGAGATGGCTCAATGGAATAAGCACTTCCCTGGCAAGTGCAATGGCCTGAGTTCAATCCCCGGTTCCGCAAAAAAAAAAGAATAGGTATGCTAAATGCGAGCTTCCTTAGCTGCTTAAGGATAGGGATGATCTCAGCCCATCTCTGCTTCCTCAGCACCCAGGACAGCGCAGGCACAAAGGAGCTGGGCAGAGTGAATGAGCCAATGCATGACTGGCCCAAGCACACCAAGGTTAGGTAGCTTCCTTTCACTCTACTATCACAGAATCTCTTCCTTGTGGGTCTCACATACAACAGACTCATAAATAATCAACAATTTTTTTACAGAAGGTATTGGAAGGTTGAGAACTAATTTGTTTTTAATTAGCTTGCATGACTTCATTTGAACATGTTTTTCAAATGATATGTAGAAAAATACACTTAAATGATAGGAGACATTCTTTCCTCCTGCCATCACTACATGTCCTAGCATTAGCAGGCAGGAGGAGAGATTTAATTTCCTCATTTGGTCCCATGTTCACACAACCTCTCCTGAAATGAACATCTCACTGTACTGAGTATGGTTTCAGTGTCTCTGGTAATGTACCTTTCGCACAAGACATCCCCCAAATACAAACAGGCATATCACTGATGCTCAGCTTATGGGGCAATGATTATTCTAAGCTGAAAATCAGCTAAGGCTGATTTTCTGAGGTGGCATAATGTTTTCCAATGTCATCCTCTATGAGGAAATTTATTGACAATATAAGTTTTGTCTATATGTATTCTTACATTTCAACCATTCTGTAAATATCTGGAGTCTGGCACAAGTAACTCTGTGTGTGTGTGTGTGTGTGTGTGTGTGTGTGTGTGTGTGTGTGTGTGTATTTCTGTGTGTGTGTGTGTGTCTCTGTGTGTTGACATGATGAATGTAGCTTTAGGCAGAATGGAAATTCATTCTTCATCACAGAACTCCACATTTTGCCACTTTCCTCTCCCTTTGTAGTTAATAAAATGGATTTTGCTGTAATTTTAGAGGCTTCTATTCCAGGGAAATGGCTTTTCCTTTAAGTTATGCATAATTTTCTTTCAAAGAGAAAAAAACTTCAATTGGGGGCAGATATTTGAAAAGTCGACCCATGGTACTGTAGCTACTAAAAAAAAAGTCGAACCTCTGAAAGAAAATCAAACAGACATGCCTATGGCATCTAGGTACTGGGAAATGTTTGTGTATTACAACATTCACAGAAACTGAGGTTACACAAAACACCTGAGTTACAAGGTGTACAGCAGTGGGTATGTGCTTTCCCTCTATAGAGTTCATCTCTTAAATGAGAAGAGCCATCGTACCTCTCATGGGATTGGAGGAAAGATTATTTTTTGTACTTTAGGGGAGGGTCTACAAGGTGTTCAGGGTCTCACTACCAGATCAGACTCATAGTGATCCACCTGTTTACAACCTCCCAAGAGCTGGGATTATAGGCACGCACCACCACACCCAGTATCAATTGCTGTCTCAGCATGCCCCAGGGGAAGGCCCAGCATCCCAGACCCCTGCGTCTGCTTGCAGGTGCTTTAATCTACTGAGTTATTTGGCTGGCACTAGAGTAAAGGTTAAATGCCATGACACATGTAAAATGCTAAAGCATATTATCATGGTACTGTTCTTTTTCTTGTATTAAGATTTTGAGACTTTATATTAAGTCTAGTATATATACAAAACATCTCATTTGGAACTCAGTGTGTTTCTTGAGCCCAAAAGCCATATGGTTACTGGCTACCATCTTTAAATATCACAGTAATAGAATAACAAGCTTAGTTTTAAGCACTTAAATTGCTTTAACAGAAAGACTTTCAAAAAGAAATGCCTCAAAGATCAGTGAAAGGGGAACCTTGAATAAAGGATGTGGGATAGAAATGGGATGAAGGAGCTATTGCATTGTCAATGCCAGGAGAATGGGAAGTTAGGAGTCTCTCCTAGGGAGTCAGGATTGGCTGACTTTCTATGCCCACCACAAGTTACACGAAAACATATGGCCTTGGATTAATGCCTCTTGACACCCTTTTCTTCTCCATGGATCCATGAGAGAACAAAAGAGATTACATTATTTGGTGTTCCTGTTTAAATCCAAGTTGAGTAATAGCAATACAGTCTTAGAGGTAAAAGTTAATGGACTAGCAGAAATGTAACAATCATTACAGTGATAAGGAATGCAAATACAGATTTATACTAATGACTGAACCTGAAAAATACTGGAAATGAATTGTAAAGTAGAGGAGGGAAGAGAGGAGAGGGGGAGAGAGGGAGAGAGAGACAGAGACAGAGACAGAAAGAGAGACAGAGACAGAGACACAAAGACACAAACACAGAGAGAGACAGACAGAAAGACCAAACCATGTGACCTAAGAGAAGCTCACTGACCTGTTCTGAAAATCCAAAACATTTTGAGCAGACAGTATCTGGAGGAAAGAGGAAAGGAAAAGGGAGAAACTAGAGAAAGACTTGCAGGACCCAAAATGGTAAGTTATTGAAAATCACACAGGTGGCTTTTTGGTGGATCTGCCCTAGCTCAGATGTCAGGTAAACCTTAGAGTGCATAGAAAAGAGTCTACTGAAATAAAATCCTCTTCAGGCTACACGTGGTATGGGACACCACTCCTCGTGGCATCCCTTTATGACACCTACACTACAGAAATGAATCAAATGACTGCACCCGGGAAGCAGTCTGGCTTGTTTTTATTTTTTCATAGCTAAGATGGGTTAAAAGCTCAGACATTAATTCTGCCAGTATCAAAAATGGGCTTAGCTACTTGCTCTAACACTCTGGAGCCTAACTGCTGCAAACCACTTACCTGCAAAGTGAAAGCATACTAGTAATCTTGTTACAAGAGTGCTGCAAGACTTAAATGAGATGATGCATATAAAATTTGAGGCTCAGTACCAGGCACCTCATTATCCTGATCATTTATTCTAAACTTTCTGCTGGAAGGATTAGCTCTGCATAAAGCAAGGCTTTAACTTGGCAGATCAAGACCCAGAATAAACACTTGGATGATTACATACATTTTTGCTCCGTATCATGCATTTCATTATTTTGGATAGTTGAAGAAAGAATCAATAAAAGTGCCAAAAATAAGATTATTTTTTAAAATGTTATATTTAAACATAAAAATAGATAGCAAATTTTACTCCAGTTCCTTGAGAAGAAGGTTGAAAGTAGCATTTTGATTCCATGGTGACACAACAGTATCTTCTAGAGACAGGCTGAGCATGCTGCCTTATGTACCAGACAGCTCCTGGCATTGGGAGGCTATTCTGGTCTCCATTCTCTGGATCTTCTCTTGTCTGCAAAGTGAAAGCAGTGCACCAGGCTACCCAGTTTCCTTTTGCTCCTCTCCTTTGGGAATTTGATGGTAGTGGATTGGGTCCCAGTGAGTCTGTCAATAAATTTGTGACAAAGGTAAAACAATTAGCATTTGAGAACTTACCTCCCACCGGGAAGAAGAATTCTCTGTATAATTCTTGAAATGGTAGGAGTTGGGATTGAAGAGAAAACTGTGGGTAAAAGCAGCAAAAAGGACAGGAAGATTTGCACAAAGAGAGGTAGGGGCAGAAGCTGGAGGGAACACCTGCAGACTGAAAGGCAGGTAGAGGAAAGAAGGAAAAGGCTTCTAATAGTTCTGAGAATTATGCTTCACTCTCTTGTAATTGTTGAGACACAACTAGAAAGAGTTTGGGTTGCTGTATAATGGCTATAAAAGGCCTGAGTGTCCTTCTTGGATGAAGATGCCATTCCTAGACCACCAGGTAGACTGCAGAATCATCGATAATCTTGGTGGTTGTAGATGCCAGTCAGTGACACGGTCAGGCTTATGCTCTTTCAGACTGGAGCACCTTTCCCTGACACACACACACTGGGGGAACATCTCTGTGTGAGCCACAGAGGTGACAATTGACTCTTTAATTTGCAAATGCCCAAGATTATAATGACATAAGAATTTCTTTTTCTCTTTAGCTCACAATCTTTTCCAGTTAGGCTCACATCCATATTTTACACATAGATGTAAGCAGTGGACCATGTTTCCCCTTTTCTGAATCTAATTATTGTTTCCCCTTTGTTTTAACTCCTGTTTTATTTTATTTTTTATTTTTTGTTTTTTGGCCAGGGGACTAGCGTGGCATGTGGTGCCAGGGATTGAACCACAGTCCCCTGTGGCTGCCTAAGCTTGCCAAAGCAGGCACTTTACACCATTGAGCTATCTCACCAGCCCCTGTTTTAACTCTTCATCATAATTTTTCAAGTGAAATAGAAAGATAATTGACCACACGTTTGTTTCCACTCTTTGCTTTTCTCTCTCATCTCACTAACTCCAGGACAACTTTCAAACATGATTTAAGCAATGTCTCTACAGAAGACATTCCTCTCTCTTTAACCTTGCAGCACCTTCCACAAAGTCCATGTCATCATGCTTTGCTGGACACTGAAGAGATTCAGGAACGCAATCTGCCTCTCCTGAGATAATCCTGTGTCCTTCCCCCTCCTCCTCCACAGCACTGCGTGCAGCCTCTGAGGCAGAGCTGATCCTCAGTAAGCACTTGTTGGCCTGAGCACCTTGTGAACACCACACCTTCATCAGCTCTAGAAGAGTCCCCTGTGGTCCACTTTCCTTCGCTGAAGACCAGAGGGGTAGGGAAAACAAGGAACATCCTTCTCTAGGTTCCCATGGGAACCGAAACAAATGTGGCAACAATTAGAGGAGAAATGAATACACTAAAAATATCATTTTTACAAAGTTAAAAAAATGTCACCATTTCAAGTATTCACATTATACCTGCTGGTCTTTCTTTTGTTTAGGAAAATGTCTAAAATAGCTTATAAAATTATAGTTCTTTGTTAATTTCAAAACTTACTCCAGGATCCTAGTAATACAATGAAATCACTATAGAGTGTAGATCTATCTGGGTTTTTAAATTTTTATTTTGTCAGCCAATTTTTTTTTACTGAGTGACAACAGTGATGTACCATGTACCAGTGTATCTGGGAATACAATCATGACTAAGATCCAGGTCAGTTTCTTCTTCACAGAATACAGTGTAGAGGACAGAAAAGTGAAAAATAAGCAAAAATGAATGCAGTCTCTAAAACTGCACATGAACTGCAGGACTTCACAAGATGCTAAGACAATGGGAGAGAGACATAGAAATAGAGGGAGAGAAAGAGGAGAAAGGGGGAGGAGAGAGACAGAGACAGACAGGGGGATGGAGGAGAGAGACAGACAGACAGACAGATAAAGAGAGACAGAGAGAGAGATGGGTCCTTAGGAAGACACAAGTACAGTGACACTCAGGAAAACAGAAAGGATTGGCCTGTAAGCAGAGTGAGGGCAGGACTGTTCTAGCCAAAGAAATTGCAAGCACAAAGAGCCAAAGACAGGGTTGGATGTTTATGGGGTGAATCAAGGCTTACGGAACTTCTGCAGAGCCCAACAGGAGAAGGTTGATTATTTTTTTATTGAGAGTAATTTAGATTTTTCTCAAAGTGCAATCAGAAATCACTGAAGTATTATAAGCAGAGATGCGCTATAATCCAATGTATATTTCAAAGTTTATTGTGCTTCCTGCAAAAAAAAAAAGAACAGTTTTGAAAGGGTAGATGGAAAAAAAAGAGAGAGAGCCGAGTGTGAGATTTTCCAGCATTTGCCCAAGAGATGACGGTGGTTTACATGCGGCTGGTGGCAGAAAGACACAGATGTGTGTAAGATGTGCTATTTGGAAAGCAGACATGACAGAACTTCTTGTACCATTTCTCTACTTGAAACCTTTGGCTCTGGCCGCTGGGGTTCAGTCCAAGACCCTGCAGCCCCTACAGCTCTTTCTGTTCTTCCTCCTTCTGCCCTTCCCCATCTTCTGTTCCCACCATGCCAACCTCTCCCTGATCCTTGGACAGGCATGCTGCAAGCTTGACTTTTTTATCCCCTTTCCCTGAAATAATTCTTCCCAGGATTTGGGAAATCTTCATGTTCCCGCCATGTGTTACATTTCTTCAAAAGTGTCTCAGCAACTATGCGCTTTAAGCTGCTTGCCCTCAATCCCAGGAGCACCTGTCACCTTTCCTCCCTGAGCATTTTTCTTAGTACTTATTATGTTCCTACACAATGTGTCAACTTGTCATTTTATTCACTGCCTGCCTTTCTACATTGGAATGAGCACACTCCCTTGAGAACCTCAGAATGTGGAACGAGATGTGGGACACGATGGCAGCATGGCAGTTTGTTTTGTGATGGGGTGGGGCAGAAATCAGTGATGATTCCCAAGCATCAGATAGAGACAACTGGGGCTGGCCAGATAACTCAGCAGATTAAAGTGCCTGCTTAGGCAGAGCACAGTGGCCAGGGTTTGATCCTGGCATGCTGTGCCAGTCCCACCCCTGGGGCACACTGAGACTGGGCATGGTGGCTAGTACCTGTAATCCCAGCACTTGGGAGTCTGAAAACAGGAGAATCACTATGAGTCAGATCTATGTAGTGAGACCCTATAGACCCTGTACTAAATACAAAAAGAAAAAAAGAAAGAAAAGAGACAGATATAGACAACTGGATGACCAGGGAGCAGAACACTTATTCAGTGCATGAGCGGCCCTGGGTTCAATCCTCAGCACTGGGGAAAAAAACAAAAACCAAAGGACAACTGGGTAATGTTTTTTAATGAGATACCTCTATCATAAGATAAAAACAGGTTCAATCAATTTCTCTAAGATAAAGCCAGTGTTCAGGAATGAAATGGATGGAACTTGCTTGTTCAGAAGGTGAGAAATACTGACTTTGAGGAGGCTGAGAGAGACATAAACTGAAAGGCTGAAGAGAGGGTGGGGTGCACACTTGTGTCTTCCTGCTCCTTCCCTCCTGCCACCACTCTCTTCGCGTAGGTTCTCCCTTGCATCCTCATCCAGAGGCACCCTCCCCTGCTCCTCAGTGGGCCCCATATCCCAGCCCTTTCCACACGCACCTACCAATACCACTTGTATTCATGTGTAACCATCACTGTAATCTAGTTTCTGAGTTCTCTGCAAAAATGTGAAAGATGAAATTCCTGCTAAAAATCATCTTCAACCCGCCCTTTTATTTTTTTTATTTTTATCTTTTTTCTCATTTTTATATATGCTTTGTCTGCTGAGCTATCTCGCCAGCCCCCACCCTTTGAAACTATTCGTAAGTGTACAACCAATCCTCTAAGCTAAGAAATAAACCAGTGTATCCTCCTCTCCACGTATTACTCCACCCTTTTTCTTCCTCAGCAGTCCCTCTCCATTTCTTTCAGTTATCTTTTATAATTAAACATGAGATGTAAGCTGCAGGGACATAGGATTGCCAGTAGCTTTTCTTTAGAACAAGAAGGCTGCTAGAAAGTCTTTGGTGGATAAAATGAGTGCTAGCTTTTTATTGTAGAGCCATCAACTAATAAAAATACATCTTTAATTGCTCCCTTCGCACTTACATCCTTATGCTAAGCATGCTTGCCTGCTAAAAGAGAATGCTTTTAATTTTCTGTTTTAATAAGATATTGGTATTGAGAAGATTAAATGGGGTAATAGAACCATTAGGACGGTGCCTAGCATCTAACAGATGCCTTATAAAATGATAACTGTCCTAAAGCCTTCCCTCCCTGACTACTAGCTCAGGCACTCAGCAAGAAGAAGCAACCCAAAGTGTTCCTCAAAATCAGTTTTACATTTTCTCCTTTGAATTTTATTACCATCTCACACCTCAAATCTGTTCATTTGCAGCTGTTTTCAGTGTAAGATTCTTTAAAGGTATTGAACTTACCCTTTTTTAGAATCTTTGGAAAATTAAGTTTCACAAAATTAAAGTAACATTTACTGGGCTGGCCTGATAGCTCAGCGGACTAAAGCTCCTGCTTAGGCAGAGGACAGCAGCCTGGGTTTGATCCCCCTTGTACAATGCTGGCCCCTCCCCGGGGCGCTCTGAGGTGGTGATTGAGACTGGGCCAGGTGGCGCAAGCCTGTAATCGCAGCGCTGGGGAGGCTGAAAACAGGAGAATCACTTCCAGTCTGATCTACCTAGTGAGACCCTGTGGACCCTGTAGACCGTGTCCTAAATACAAAAAAACAAACAAACAAATAAATAAATAAATAGTAAGAATTACAGATGGTTGTGTCTCTTGAACTCCCTAACTGTAGCTGCCCAGTGATAAAGATATGAGCGTGTGGGCCCTCAAGAAAAGGACCCTAGAGATGATTTATCTGACTTTTTTTCTTTCTTTCTTTCTTTTCTTTCTTCTTTCTTTCTTTCTTTCTTTCTTTCTTTCTTTCTTTCTTATCAGAAATTAAAGTCTGCAGAAGAGAAAGCAATTTGCCCCAAATGAGGAGGTCTTTCTTTTCTTTTTCTTTTCTGTGGAGCCTGGATGAATGAAAGTCTTCGATTCCTCCAGCCAGGGCTCTCCTCACTTGCTTCCCTTCCTGCGGGGGAGTCCTCTCACAGAGCCGGGACAGACCATTATCACTGAGATCTCAGGTCGTACTGCACAGACAAGGGAGGTCCTCAGCCCGTGGAGAAGCCGGGCGCAGGCAGGGAGCCTCCCGATTCGGCTTCTCAGCGTAGCTGGGAAGCCAGAAACCAGGGAAACCTCCTTGGTCCCTGCGTGTGCAGATCAGTCCAAGTTTGGCCTACACTAAACACCAGGCCGAACAACGGGCTCTAGACGAGTCGGGCCACGGTAAGCACACTCCACATTGTGCTGCTTCCAGACAGGGACTCACGATTTTCAGTAAGTATTTGTGGACTCATGACTACATCAGCCCTTCTCTGGCACTGTCCTTATAAATTATGTTAACTTCTACAGAGATTCTGAATCACGTCAGAGCATCAGACACTTAGACTACTCTGAAGAACTGCAAGAGCTAGACAAAATCAAGAGCTAAAAACTAAACTTCCCAAAAACTGCTCCTAGGAAATGTGCCCAATGAACTCATTTTTCATCTTATCTATCTTATCCAATGCAATTTCCCAATTCTCCATCTGTCTTAAATCTTACTTTGAAAATTTTTAGACAAAGCATACATAGTCCTTCCAATCATGGAAGGAAGACAAAGAAATGCAGATTATAACTATGCCGAGCAGTGAGTAGCAGGTAAGCTGTGAGCAGCCACATCATAATTAATAAAGGTCTGGCTCTCAGGGCACAGGCAGTGACAGTCTCCTAAAACCCGTGCTCTCCCCTGTGCTGCCATTCTGATGTGGGTTCTAGCTGCTTCCACATTAAGACGCTTATCAAGAAATTCTATTGCCCGTCCTGTTAGTCAGGCACTGTAAGTGCCATTTTCTTAGAGTTTTTATGTCAAGAGCAAAACTAGACAAAAGAAAACTTGATGTTTGGAATTCCCAGTACAGTCAGTCATAGGGATAGAACCAAAGATGCAGCCCAGATGCAGCGGTCCAGGCCTCCAACCCTACAGGTGAGGGGAGTGGATTACGCATGATCACACAAAGGTAGAAATACCAAAAAATGCAAGAGACTATGAAACAATCTCATCTAAGTCTAAGCATCATTTCCAATTTTCATGTTTCTTAGTACATGATTACAGTACACAATGACAAGCATAAGGGGCTCTTTTAAAACCATCAAGATTTAAAGATGATTTATGTCAATAAAGTAGATGGCAATGATGCTGTAATACAAAAACTGGAGGGCCAGGGAGATGGCTCAGTGGAATAAGCGCTTCCCTGGCAAGCACAAGAGCCTGAGTTCAATCCGTGGTTTTGAAAACAAAAACAAAAACTGGAAAAAAATAACCATCAAAGCAGGTTGTCCCTGGCAAATCCTATGACCAATGGTTTCCATGAAGGAACTGATAATTTCCAAGGAGTGAGTTATATTACTAGCGCTTGCAAACTAAATCTGCTTCTGCTGCCTCTTTTTTCCCCTCTGTACTACTCATCAGAGTAGTTTTTAAATTTTAAATGCTTGAAAACAATTTTAAGCACTATTAAATGGCATATGAAAAGAATATGGAATAGGGGCAAATTTCAGGGTCTGTGAGTAGTCTCGGCAGCACACCCACGCAGCCGCTCTTTGCGCCATGCCTATGCCTGGCTCTCTCCAAGGCCCAGCAGCAGAAGGCGTTGCTGCCACACAGGCCCACAAAGCCTGAAACATTCACCATTTGTCCCTTTGCAGAAACTGTTTCCCAACCTCTGGATTCTAGGAAACTGTCTCTTTTGAGGAGATAAAATGGTCCAAGCTACAGTTGGTGCAGGAGGGAGGCTTTAAATGTTTAGAGTGGCGGAATTGTAGCATGCTTTCACATTCACACAAGGACTGGCCTGCCCTCGGGCTCCAGGTGTTCCTAAGAGATAACAGAGGCTCCTGTGACAGTTGTGCCTCCAAATAACACACCCACTTTGGCCTGTACTAAGATGAGGCAGTACCAGGAAGACAGGGCATTCAGGTCCCCATTGCAGTGGTCCATCTATTTGAAAACTAAAAAACAAAAAGCACCCTATGGGACCTGTCATCTCCCATGCAGACATCCAGCATCTGATGACACCAAGGCTGCGAGGAGGACCTGTGATCCTTGTTTTTTCCTCCTGCTGTGCAGAGAAAGAATTAAAAGGAGGCTTTATTATACAGTCTTCAAGAAATCCTTCCTTCCTTCTCTTATGATCAGTGGCTCAGAGGTGCACAATGCAGAGCAATAAAAAATGTACATGCTTGGTTGCCCACTGTCTCCATGTGAATCTGACAGCCTGCAGAAACAGGGAGAGGAAGCTGAAAACAGAAAATAATCCTGCTTCCATCCTCCCTTTGGGAGGAACAGTATCAAGGGGAAAAGGGTACTCCAGGTGGGGGTGGAAGTGTGCTTCAGGGCTCCAAATTGAGGGGGGGGGAAGGGTTGGTGTTGGAGAACAGAAAGCAGGCTGGTGTGGTTGGAGCTCAGAGATTAAAGGAGAGAAACCAGGTCAGAGGACGTTATAGTCAGATCATGCTGGGCTGGCTCAGGACAAGGGTCTTTACCCTCTGTCTGTCAGAAATCTGAAAAGGCTATCAAGCTCTGGGAATTGACTGGTACAGTCAAGAGCTGTGACCTATTGCATTTTTCAGATACAGCTCTGCCAAGCAGGACACATCCCATGCTGTTTCAATGTGAAGTAGATACTCTTCCATCAAGAGACAGAGTTTTATCCCCCACCCCAGATTTGGATGTGACTGTGACTACAGGTGACACCATCTGACTTCCAAGGCTAGATGTGTAGAAGGCGATGCATCTTCCACCTGGTTCTTGGAAGGCTCTTATGCTTGCAACCCAGTGTGCATGCTGTGACACAGCAGAGACACCAAGTGGAGACACCATGTGGGGTTATCCTGCCACAACCCCCACTGTTGTGACACTCCAGCTTGCTTGTGGTCTCCAGATGAGAAGGGTAGACCTGGCATTAGGTGAGCAAGGAAATCTGTGGCTGCCAGAAGATACCCACTTAAAAGCTGACCAGATAGCTCAGGAGACTAAAGCACCTGCTTAGGTAGGCTCAGGGACCGGGGTTCAACCCCTGCCATGCTATGCTGGCCCTGCCCCCGGACATGCTGAGATGGTGACTGAGAGTGGGCATGGTGGCACGCACCTGTAATCCCAGCTCTTGGGAAGCTGAAAACAGGAGGTTCACTGAGTCTGATCTACATGGTGAAACCTGTACAACCTGTATAAATACATTAAAGAAGAAAAGGAAGAAGAAGAGGAGGAGGATGAGGATGAGGAGGAGGAGGAGGAAGAGGAGGAGGAAGCGGAAGCAGCAGCAACAGCAGCAGCAGGAGCAGGAGCAGAAGCAGAAGAAGAGGGAGAAGGAGAAGAAGAAGAAGAAGAAGAAGAAGAAGAAGAAGAAGAAGAAGAAGAAGAAGAAGAAGAAGAAGAAGAAGAAGAAGAAGAAGAAGAAAAAGAAGAAGAAGAAGCTTCTATTATGTAGCATGGGTCCAATAGGCGGCAGGAAAGGCTAGGG